>NW_027397094.1:15210341-15336516 GCF_003265705.2 Callorhinus ursinus
TTTTTTTTTTTTTTAAGATTTTTATTTATTTATTTGACAGAGAGAGACACAGTGAGAGAGAAGGAACACAAGCAGGGGGAGTGGGGGAGGGAGAAGCAGGCTTCCCGCGGAGTGGGGAGCCCGATGCGGGGCTCGATCCCAGGACTCTGGGATCATGACCTGAGCCGAAGGCAGACGCTTAACGACTGAGCCACCCAGGCGCCCCTGGACTGAGCATTTTTCCTTAGGGGTTAGCAAGCACATCCTCAAAGTAAATCCTCTTCATCCCTGTAGCTTCAGTGCCTCGCAAGGTGTTGGCGATCCCTGGTGCCCAGCCCCGGTGGCCTACAGAATGAATGACTAAGGCCGGCAGAATCTTCTGTCTGCCCCTTCCTTTTCTCCCTATCGTTTTCAACTTCTTTTTTTCCCAGAGGGTGAGTTTTTCCATCAACCTTGTAGAAAGATGTGGAGAGCAGTCACCAGGTACAGTAAGATGTCTTGCACATTGATGCTGCTTAGGGTTTAATTAACAACTAAAAATGTAGTTACAGGAGACTGCTAAAATTAGGAAAGCAAGGGTTTGCCAAACTGTAGACAGCTTTAGATTTATAGCCAATATTAAGGAGAAATCATGTGCAAAAGGTACATATATATATGTGTGTGAATATGTATACACACAGATACATTTGCCTTTTCTGTATTAATTTCTTTAGAATTATTACCTCGCCGACTATGTGTGGCGCTTTTCAGTGTTATTACTGATAGACGCCATCTAGTGGTAGAGAATAGCAGCTGCTCACAGATCAATTCAACTTACATTGTTACAGTGCTTGCTTGGTCATTTCTGAAAAGTAGAACCCAAAACGCTGGTGAATGAATCCTCTAAGTCCCAAGTAGGAATAAAATTTGGAGGATTACGATACAAACTTTACATCCCCTATGGCAGAAAATAGGAAAACTAATATAGAACTTTATCTCTCAGTGCGATGGTCCTCCGAGGCCTCTACTCCTCCATCAGCTGTTTACCAAGCCCCGCCCCTGTGCCGGATTCTGTGGGAGGGGCTGAAATAAAAGGCCAGTCCCTACTTTGAAGGGGTACCAGGAGATGGTAAACACTGGTGATGTAGCCACCGTGCTAAGCACTTTATACCCCAAATCACATGGAATCATTACCACCACCCTCTGATGTATGGTTACCCTCATCTTCTGAGGAAAATGGAACTTTGAGATGTCACTTGTCTATAGTCATGTATCTAAGAAGCTTCCCAACCAGATTCAGAGCCAGGGTTTCTAATGCCAAAATGTGTGGGCTCCTAAAGCATCCACGATCTGGGTCTCCACCAAAGCAAGAACAAAGGTGGAAGATGCTTTTGGATTCTATGTAGTTTAGGCCTTTTTCTTTTTTTGTTTTTTTGGAGTGAGGTGAGGTGAGGGGGCAGAAGACAGTGCATCCGGGCTGGGGAAGACGACGTGAGTAGCTGTGGGCAAGAGCTTGGATCATCAGAAGAGAAATAATCCATGTGTCTTGGAAGATTCTTGCAGAAACATTGGATGGGAACCTTATAGCGAAGATCAACATAGAGGATTTCTTATTTGCAAAACATCAAACAAGAAACCCTTCCCTTCTGAAAGATATTTGTCACCGATCTTCGATCCCTCCATGCATCCTGCCTCTCCAAATCTTCATGCACACATCTCTACAACATGCAATTTTTAATGTACTGACTGTGCACTGTTCTTAGAATTTTCCTATGTAAAAATCCCAGCTTAGCTGTATTATACGGTTTTGAGGATGATCTGGTTACTTGTATGTAAGAATCTTCTGCATTCCCCAGAGCAGAAGTGAGCACACCAGTAGGCCTCCAGCTATCCTGGCAGAATTTTTATTTTTTATTAGAATAGTTTTCTTCTTTGGCTCCAATGGGTAATATGTGATATTTAGCACAGCATTTAATAACTCTTACCTTATTCTGTTGAGTTCCACTTGAAGAGGAATAGGATTTTTCTTTTTATCAGGACTACTGGAATACTCACAACCAGAGCCAGTAGCCCAGGTTTCTGAGCTGGACCTTAACCATGTTTTTTTTTTTTTAATTGCACCAGAAGTTGGCACTCTTTTTTTTTTTTTTTTTACTTTATAAGACCACAGCCTAACAAGTTTCTGTTGGGAGAGCTTGCCATTTTGAAAGGAAGGTGAAGCAATGCCTATATGCCTGTCCACTTGGGATGATTTCCCTTCTAGGAAGAAAATGGGATCTCGCACGGACAAAGCACTAGATAAGTATATGTTACATAAGTGAATAAGCCTGTGCTCGGCCAAAGGGCACAGCTGTTTCCCAAGCATGCCTCGCACTGTTTGTTCCTGTGTCTTTGCCCATTGAGCTGCTTCTTGCTGGTAGTGTTCTCTTCTCTCCTCCCTGCTCGGCAGGTTTGGTATCTTTGATGAACCCTTCCCCCCTTGGCTCAAGCTTTGCCTGCAGGCGGTTGGCTCTTCCGCTCTCCCTGTGGGCACCACTCATCAGTGGTCCCGAGCACCTGCTCCTTATCATGAAATTCACAAACAATGGTGTTCAGCCCTTGGGGTCTTTTGAGTCTCTCAGAATGCCCTGAAGGTAGTATGAAATGAATACACATTTGTTGCAATTTATGAATATTCATTTGACTTAAAAGAAGTACTTTTTAAAAGAGGGTTGATAGTAGAAAGGGGGAAGAGGAAATGAGGGTGGGAATCGAAAACCTTATTAGCTTAGATAGCCATTCAGGTTTATTACGGTGCATACATAGGGTTTGTAGGGAGAAACTCGCTATAGTGGGTTAAGAAAATAAGACTCCTGTTTTGCTAAATTCAAAGGTAAATAGATACGAGTACTAACCAAGGTCAGCCAACAAGCTCAAAATCTTGGAACGGCATAGACAGCCGGTATGTCTTTGAGCTCTGCCTTTTTACACCATTTGGAGGAAAAACAGGTAAGACTGATATTGGAATTATTTCAGAAGGAGTTGATGTGCTGATTCAGAATTGTAAAGAGGATTAATCCCTTGAGTTTATTTCTTTAGGAACCCTTGAGAGCACGGTAAAATGCACAGGAGCAAACAGACTCAATAGGCGGAAAGTGAACAAGGTGGGAGGAAGCCTGGACCCGAGGGAAGGGCACAGTGACAAGATGAACACATGACCCTTCACTCTAGCTTTCGGGCAAATAGAGTGTCATACTTCAGAGTTGATATTTTTCTCTAGAACTTCAGCAAAATTTATAGCTTTAATAGAAAAAGATTTTTTTTTCCCCCAGTAAGATATCCTAAGGCCAAAATACTGCACTGATATCTTACCAGGGGAGGTAATTTCAGTTTCTACCCTTCCCCAAAAAGACATGAAACAAGAGGGCTGATGCAAACACCAGTGAGGAAGGACATAGGCATTAAATCTAACAGTATTTCAGAGTATGTTTTTGGGGAAGAAGGTGCAAACTCATTCCTGAGCTTTGTCCCTTGAAGATCTCACCGTGTGTTACAAGGCAGGCACCTCGTTAGGCTGGGCCTGGGCACCATCACCACTATCCAGCATCGGCCAAAGGGCACAGCTGTTTCCCAAGCATGGCAAAGGGGCTCAGTATATGTCTCCTGAAGCTGGGGACATGGTGACAAGGGAGGGCTGCATGTGACCTGGGGCCCTGGGAAATCAGAAACTCTCGAGGGCTTTCATAAATGCAGACAGCTGATTACTCTGCACTGTCCCTTACAAGCACTTATAAAAACGCCACCAACTTTGGTAGTGGCCAAAAGGGCCCAAGCTATTTTGGTTTTATCTCGCAAAACACAAGGAGAAAGATGGGAACGTGGGAGAGGAAGAGAATTGTGGCTGACATCATCTTGAGTCTGGGCAGACGTCCTTATAAGATCGCTCCGTACTGGACATTAAGGAACACATCCGGATAATGGGTACTTGGCAGCTGCAGCAGCAAGAACCACCTTAGGGCCAACCCACTGACTGAGACGGTCTGAGCCATCACTCAAATCACAGGGGAACCATGGTTCTGTTCCTTAAGGCCCTTACGTAATAGTGGGAAAGACAATGAAACGAGCAACGATGTGAAGCTTGAGAAGTACTGTGATAATGAGTTATGAAGGGAACTATGTTCTCCGTAGGCTCCTCCAGGAAACGTCTGTCCATGACTGCTACTGTGGGATTTTGTTCATACCTCTAGCAGAGCATCTACGATGTGTGAGGATCACCACCTGTGAGATGGTGAGCTCCTGAAGAGCAGGGCCAATGTCCTACGTGTTCTCAGATCCCCTGCTCTTAGCATCTTCTGGAACATCACAGCTGCTCTGTATTGTGTTTGTTGAATGAATAAATGACAATCTTGTAAGTGCTGATAATGGGGCCACAGTTGGGAAGCCCAGCAAACCTGGAGCCTTCAGAAATTTTGTCATGTCATTATAACACTCCCTGACCTGTTTTATTACACCCACTCCCATATATTAGACACATATTTTACAAAGGGATATAAATGTACGAGGTGTACACACTTTAGATAACAGAGAAATACAGCATGGGAGGAACGGCCTCTAATTTTTCACAGGGCTATGCTCTAGGGAGTGTTTGTGATGGGGAAGTACAGGCAACTTTATCTCTCCAGGAAGAATTCTGCCTCTAGAAAGAGGAACTGAAAGCCCTGAATCCAGTCTCAGGAAACGGCCAGGCCAGCTTACCACCACCGCAAAAGCCAGCTCAGGAAATGCTATGGCGGGGCTGAAAGGTATGTTAGAGACCACCTACACCTGTCTACTCCTGCTTAGAGGACTCCCACTGTCCTTGGTTAGGCAGAGCCAATGCCACCGTAGCTTAAAAAAAGTCTTCTCTTAAAAGACTTCCTTAAATTTTTCAGCAACCAATTCAAATGTCGAACAATTTATATTAACAGTTTCAGGTAGTGCTTCCTCCTGGGTGATCAACATTTCCTAGGAATGTAGAGAAAGATGGGTATAAAAAGTTCATTCCCTCCTCCTCCAGATAAAAGTCTAAAAGCATTCCGGCTCTAGGTTGAGGATTGCCTGGCGGTGGGGTGGGCGGGCTCGGGGCTGGGCCTGGGGCGCCTGGACTTCTTGCCTCGTAAGCAACTCCACCGCCCCCGACACCCCGCCCCCACCAACCACCAAGCCCAGCAAGTTTTCATCCGCGTGGCATTCCTGCGCGCTGGCACCTACCTGACCTTGTCTTAACGTTCTATTTATTGATACGTTTCTCCGTGCCACCTCCTACCCCAGCCCTGGGGGCAGCGACTCTGCCAGGGTCGTCCCGGGGCGCCCTCCCGGGGCCGAACACAGTAGGGGCACCGTCTGGGCTGTCCTGGGACGCCCCCCTCCCAGACCTGCACACAGTAGGGGCACCGCCTGGGCGGACCGGGGGCGCCCTCCCAGGCCCGCACACAGTAGGGGAGCCGCCTGGGCAGTCCTGGGACGCCCCCCTCCCAGACCGGCACACAGTAGGGGTACCGCCTGGGCGGTCCGGGGGCGCCCTCCCAGGCCCGCACGCAGTCGGATATCGCCCCTCCTGCCGTCCTCTGCTGACCCCAGTGAGGCAGTCGACTGGGCTGTCGCCGGCCTCGGCGATTCTGCTGCGTTTTGGGGCAGGTGCCCGCGCAGCGCCCGCGGCTGGCTGTGGCTCCGCGGCCGGCGACACTCAGACTCCGGCGGCGCGGGGACCGGAGCGCCGGGCGGGCGCGTCTCAGAGTGGAGGGCCCGGCAGGGTCGCGACGGCGCGAGGGGGCCGCTCGGAGCCGGACTCGGGGATTTTAACTTATTCCAGCCAGAGGGGGAAAAGGAGTCCGCGGAGGGCGCCGCCGGCCCTCCCAGAGCGCGGGTCCAGGTAGGCTGCACCTCCCTCGAGGTCGCCGGGCGCCGCGCGCTCCGGAGTCCCTTCCCAGGGAAGGGCGCCCGAACCCCTGCGGGACGCGCCGCTCTCGCGCGCCGCGGGGCCTGGGAACCGCGCACCGGCTGAGCCCGGAGCCCCGCGGGGCGGTGGGACGGACGGCGCCCGCGCCCAATCGCGGGGCGGGGCCGAGGGGGCCTGCAGGCGGCGGCCAATGGGAGGCCGCAGAGCGGGCGGGGGGCGGTGCCGCCGGGCGAGCGGGCGGCGGCGTCGGGAGCCGGCGCGGCAGACCGGGAGCCCGGGAGGAGCAGGCGGAGCGGGAGGAGGACGACAGTGGAGGAGGAGGAGGAGCAGCGCCGCGCCCCCGCCCCGGCCGCCCGCCCGCCCGCGCGAGCTCAGGCCGACAGCTCCAGCCGCAGCCGGCGGGTCCGGGCCGCCTCCCGCTGGAGCCCGGCGCCGGCAGAGTCCGGCCCGATGGGCAGCCCCGGGCAGCGGCGGGCGGCGAGGCGGCGGCCCCGGTACGCGCCGCCGCGCGCTCGCGGGCTGTAGCAGGTCCCGGCAGACTGCGTCTCCGAGGTGCGTGTCGGGCGAGCGGACGGGGAGCGAGGCGGGATCCGCTCGGGGAGCCTTCGTGTGGTGTCCGCGCACGGCCTCGGCGAGGACTGTCCCGGGGTGAAGGCGCTGCTTCGGGGGCTGACGGCGGGGCCGGGGGCAGGGCAGGGGCGCGGGGCGGGGGTCCGGCTGGCAGATGCGCCCGCGCTCCGGAGCCCCGGGTGCAAGAGGAGCCGCCGCCGCTCGTTCTCTCAAAGTTATCGATCGGCAGAAAGGTTATTCCCGTCTTGGTGACACGAGCACTAACGAGGACCTCCTCTGGGTGCGCAGCAACTCCTCTGTGACTAACCTGAGAGCAAAGATAAAAGGCTGCCGGACGCGGTGCACCGGCGCGCCGGGCGGGGTGACTTGCTGAACTTGCTGCGGGGTGTATTCCCCCGGGAAGGTGTGCGCCCTCAGCGCGCGCCCTCTCCGGCGCCCGGCTCCCTCTTTGTAAGATCCCGAGCCGGGGCGAGCGCCCTTCCAACTGGCGCGACCTCCCTTCGGGGTCCCGACGGCTCTGCCACCTCCCCGGTGTCCATGGCTCGCTCCATCCTCCGCTCCCGGGCCTTGCCGGGTCCCCCCATATTATTAAAGCTAGTTTGACCACGTCCTGGGAGTGTCCCCACGAGCACCTACAGATTAATTTTCAACCGTGCCACAAACCCAAAGAATCAATTTCGGTTCATCATCTACAAGAGAGAGCCGATGCTTCTGGGGAAGAGAAAACAACTTGGCATTACCCCTCTGGGAGATATTTGTCATCATTAACCTGCTTCAGTTAAATTAATTCAGCCCAAGATGACTCCAGCGTGAGTATTGGAAAAATCAAGTGCATTGCTCACGGAATTGTGGTCACCAAAACATGATTTTGGTCAAAATAAAATTGTGCATGGTTTGGATTTTGTGTAGATTAGAGTTGGTTGTCATAAGGATGGCCTTTTTTTTTTTTTTAAACAAAGAATCTTGACGATTCTCATAGGTTTGCTCTCAGTAAGTTCAAAATAGTCACTAAGATTTTTCTTTTCTTTGCCTCTTTTGTCTGCAGTTTTCATTTCTAAATGTTAACACTAGATGGCTTTCTTATGACAGGCATTTAGTAAACTGGGCTTTTGAGTTGGCTACCTGCAATCCGGGCAGCAATTTTTCCAGTTTTGCAATTAGTAATGGGAGAAAAAAATCTCTAGAACTGTTGCTTTCTTTGAAATATATGACTTCCTTATAAAACAAACATCTAGATTTCAAGAGGTGTCCTATTATTTCTGGCATTCCTAGAGAGGAATTTCAAGAGACAACTTGGTCATCATTTTTAGTCACAAATTTAAGGATGTTTGTTTCATGTTTTGATTTATTTGAGGAGTACATTTGAGGAATGTATTTAGACAGCATTTTCACTTACTATGTTTACTGCTTAATTTAGTAGTTCACTGCTTGATTCAGAGACAGATAAAAGAATATTATTCATGGGAAAGTGCCGTCTTTCTTGAGTTTTGGATACAGATGGAGCGTTGATTCTTCCTAAGATTCCAGTGATGCAGGTAGTTGGAGTCTATATGCATGATTCATACCGAGGATTGTGTTGGGGCGTCTTTATTTCTTTCTCCCTAGCTAGTACTTGGTTTTTCACTTCTAAGCACAACCTCTTTTATGAGAAGTACAGTGGCCTGTAGTTGGCCATTTTAGCAGAAGCAGGTTCTCAGTTAAACGTTTTTAGTCCTTTTTTTCTAAAGCAAGACCATGGCAGCCTGTCCACATCTTGCCTCAGTAGGCAAACTTGTTCACAAGCTGGAGAAATATCTTGGACTTATTTTATAGCTGTCGTTTATTGTGTGTCTTGCCCAGCTTAAAATACGACATGTTGAATTTGTTTGTTCTAAATTAGAGTGTATTCATAAATAGCTGAAGGGGGAAAAAAAACTCTCTAGCAAACATCTGGGCAGTAGGAAATGAAATCAGAAACAGCTTTTATCAGTACCCAGATGCTACCTATAGATGGGGTGAAATGAACTTGGGTAAGAAGCAGTGTAAGCATTTGGTCTGGAAAATACGAGCTAAATTGCAGGTATGGGGGTAGAGCGTCTGGCCTTGGGGTACAGGCTGCAGATTTTCCCCAGTTGATTTAAGTGTATATTTTTCATCAAATGCTTATTTTTTTTAAGTCCTAGCCTTTCTTAAAGAGCTTTAATTTTATGGAATATGATAGGGGAATTATCAGAGCACCATGATTTGGCTTTTATGATGTTTATTGTAGTTAAAGCTGTGTACTGGGGGTTTGTAAGTTGTTTTCCCCCAGCCCTTGTGATTGGAATGGTATTTTAAAGGATTCCTTGGTACCTAAGCTTAGTAAACACCTGTCTGCCTGGGGATCTTTTCACCTCAGGCAAAAGGAGTAGTGGGTTATTCATTCTGATAATCTATCTGTTCTTGGAAAGTGAGGAAATAGTAGTGAGCTACCTTGAAAGGGCAACTGTCTGGTAATCGAAACTGGTTTGAAAGTGTTTATGTTTGGTCATCAAAGCTAATTTAAAAGGGGTTGTGTTTATGGCATACTTTGCAAAGAACTATGTGTTTAAGTGGATACTGCTCCCATTGGAATCCCAGCCATAATTGGTAAATGCAAGGTGTTGTGGGTTTTTTTTTTTTTTTTTGAGATTGAGGAAGGCATTGAGTCTTTGCATTTATGATCTGCTTGTCCTGGCAGTTTAGGATTACCTGTCCTTTCAAAGACATGCTGACTTTGAAGAAAATTTAGACTGTTGTTAACTGAAAAGCAAAGCAGTTTTTGTTGTTCTGAACTTGAATGAGATATGATGTACAGTTCTAAAGAATACAAGGAACCATGTTCCAGATTTTTCTACTCCTATGAATGTATCCAATTCCCTTGCAGGGTGATAGAATAGGGAGAGTGTTAGGCAGGAGGGACAGGAACAGCTAGTTTCCTGCCTCTACCCCCTGGCACGAATGAGTTTGGATGAAGTATTTCCATGATCCCTTTCAGCACCAACATATTAGATTTCTTTCACATTTAAAATAAAGGTATTAGAGTAATGGACATGACTGATGGTGATAGTTGATATTTTTTCATGATTTTGTAAAACTTTTCTTTCGTTGCCTTATCATGTGTTTATATATGGGCATTGGTTTGATGAACTCGGTTTACCTCGGAATCAGTGATTCAGAAATTGCTTTTCTGTTCCCATCACGTTTAGCTGTGACCCCTTCAAAGGAAAGAGAACAATACAACAGGACTTTAAATGCTTAACTTCAGAGCTAAATTATTTTGGTCCTTCCTGGACTTGATTCATAAGCTTTGGTTCTCAAGAGTGGTTGAAGTGAGCCGGATCTGACCCACAATAGAGGTTCTGTGTCTTGAGAAATTTCATATTTAGTGTAACCCAATTCCATAATACTTTTTCCCCCCTGTATGGCCAAATGGGGTGATAGGAAGGAAGGAAGGAAGGAAGGAAGGAAGGAAGGAAGGAAGGAAGGAAAAGAAAGAGAAGAGGCAATAAGTTGAGTCTAGTTGCTGTAGCATCTCCATACTACCAAAGGTCCTTAAGGTTATCCCTTCCTTGCTGTCTTGTTGCTGTATTTTTTGTTTTCATCCACCTGTAAAATTTAAAAAACAGAAACAAAAGCAGATTTTAGGGATCATTCCATTTGTCAGTATGTGATGCTGCCACACAAACATTGAAAATTAAGGACAACAGTTACTATCTGTTTTCAGTGCATTTCATCAAGATATATTGATACATACCCCACTCCCCGTCTTCCCCACCCCCCCCAAAAGGAAGAAAGAATATGCATGCTGTCAGACAAGAAGGTTCTTCCCCTCCAGAGGGGACATTTGTTAAAATTATCCCACACGTGCGTATATACCCTCCCATACGTGGATACTTCTTCCTTTTGCACCGCCCAGTGAAAACTTCACTGAGGACCAGGATTTGGAAGTCACAGCCCAACCCAAGTAGCCCTTCTGTGATGCTCGGATCTCTTTATATGCTCTGTAAGTGGTCTTCCAGCAATACCTGTACATTGCCTGCAAGGGGTGGAGAGCGCCACCCTTCGGATGTTTTAGACTACTAGAAGCTGTTTTTTATCTGTGGCATTGAAATCTAATTCTACCTGTTGATTCGCTTTCTACTCCCTTGGTGGCCTGTAGAACAGATCTTTCTAGAGACGCATTTCAGTTACTCACTGAGCAACACCTGTCAAAAGTTGGACCCAGAGCTGAAATCTTCCCACTCAGCTTGACCTGTGCAGAGTAGGAGTGCCCTTACTTCCTCTTTGCATGTCCTGCTTGCCCTGATGGAGTCCAAGTGCACATTCACTTTTTTGGTGGCCACGCTCCTCAGACTCCGTGAGTTTCCTGTTCCCTAAAACCCCTGAGTCTTTAATCACATACTGCCATTAGCCACGTCTTGCTTTCCTGTACAAATGTCATTGCGAGACCTAACATGTATCGGGCTTTGTTTTGCTTTGTTTTAGCTGGTTCTACCCCTGGTGCTTCTTGGAATTTGACTCTGTTATTTAGCATCTTTGTCTGCTCTCCGAAGGAAATGTCTGCAGAGTACATCAGGCTGGTTTTGATACACCTCTACCTAAGTCACTGATGAAATTGTTAAACTGGCTCAACTCTGAGTCATGCCTCTGGAAGCTTCCAGGTTTACAAGGAGATGTACTCTTTTAACCAAGGAGTCTTGGTTCTAGTTGGGTTACTAATGCACCTAATTTCTTACCAACTGGCCCCTATCTCTCCGCCTTTTCCATGCAGATGTCCTGGGAGAGCTTGTCAGACCTCCTTTGCTGCTTCTACTGCCCAAGTTACCCTAAGACAGAAATGAGTTCAATTTTAGTGTGTCCCTGGTAATTAGAACCTCACTCTGCATGGTTGGTGATTAAGAAATATTTGTTTAATGACTGACTGACTGAATGACTTAGAAAATAGGGCCCCACTGTGACCTCTGACCCCTGGAGGTCTTAGGGACTAAAAAGACTGTGGGAAAGATCAGAATGTTGTTGGACTTTCCACACTTATTTTGTAGCTGGGTATTATTTTATTTTGTAGAGCTTTCAGGTAGCAGAGAAGAGAACCATGATCTTTTCCCATTTTCCCAATGTTTTGATTATCAGTTAGTAGATGCTCTTCCCTTCCTATTTCCTGAATGTATTCAGTCCTGAGGGGGCTTCTTGAGCTCCGCCCATTGGATTACTCCACATTTTTTTCACTTTTGCATATTTGCTAAATCTGGAAGAAGCTCCCAGTCAGTGGAGCTCTTCAAGCAATCAGAGTCATCCAAAGCAGGCTATTTAGTTGTGCATTCAGTTACTCATAAGTAAGAAAATCTAGGTAGAGAGCCAGTGTTAAAAATTGTTACTGTGGAAAGTCAGAACTCTTGGATAAATAAAAAAATTATGTATGCTGAGATGAACTGTTTGTGGAGACTTAAAAAAGCATTTCTGATGGCAATGCTTAGGGCATCGTAACGTGGGTAGTGAGCATGATTGCTTTCCTGGTCCTCTCGGGGGCTTGATAATGCATTGGGTTCCTGGTTGAACAGTGGGTCTTCACATGGTTCAGAAATAGCTGTGGGATACCGTCTTCTTTATAGTGAAGTTTCTACTAAGTAATTTTAGGAATTACAATTTTCATTTTTCATAAAGGACAAAAGCTGTTGTTGAGTGTTTAATACCTCAATCCAAAGAACAGTGATTTCCTTGTAGTAGGTTTTCTAAATTTTCTTCAACATGCATACCCCTTCTGTACAAAATCACTTATTTAAATAAATGTCTATACATGTATGCCTCTGCATATATATAGGTTTGTGTATTTGTGTTCGTGCATATGTCTATATACATATGTATGCATGTAAATGTACCATGCTAAGATATGGACATTATAAAACATAATAATATACATTTTAAGAAGGGTGGTATTAAAAATAAATAGAAGTGGAGTATTTCCTTTTGCATTTCAAGGGCTCTTTTGTTACCCTTCAAAATGTGTGGCCCCATTCTGGAGACCCTTACTCTACCACCCTCTCGGATTAGAGTTCATAACTGTTTGGAAGCAGTTTCTCAGGGGCCTGTCAGCATCTTGTGAGGGAAGTTTAAGACAGACCCTATCCTTACGGGGCCCTCTGTTTACTGTATTTGTTCCTTTTTTGAAGACTTTTTTTTTTTTTTTTTTTTTTTTTACTTTGGGCTGTTCTCTTCCAGAATTGCTTATGGGTTACTTAGGTAGAGGTTTCATTTTTGTGGGGGAGGGGATAATGTACTAGGGGATACCGTTCTCCTTGGACCGTTTCTGATTCAACTCAGCTGTGGAAGAAGCATCCTACTGTCACACATAGCCCACACCAGCTCCATGATCAGGACAGAGGGATGGAACTAATTCATTTGCTTACCCGGAAACTTCTGAAGAGTAAGAACAATTTTTTTCTTTTAAGATTTTATTTATTTATTTGGCAGAGAGAGACACAGCGAGAGAGGGAACACAAGCAGGGGGAGTGGGAGAGGGAGAAGCAGACTCCCCACTGAGCAGGGAGCCCGATGCGGGGCTCGATCCCAGGACCCTGGGATCGTGACCTGAGCCAAAGGCAGACGCTTAACGACTGAGCCACCCAGGTGCCCCGAGAGAACAATTTTTTTCTTAAGTAGGCTCCATACCCAGCGTGGAGCCCATTGCGGGGCTTGAACTCAGGGCCCTGAGATCGAGACCTGAGCTGAGATCAAGAGTTGGTTGCATAACTGACTGAGCCACCCGGGTGCCCCTGAAGAGTAAGAACATATTTAAAAGTACAGATTAATTGTACAGTTCTGCCTGTGTCATTGGCTAGCACCCTGGCACAACCAGCCCCTCCTGCGGGGGAGTTAGGGAGCCTAGCCACCCAGCCTCTCCAGGGCCCCTGGTGCTGAGGCAGACCTTCTGAACTAGCACCTCCCACCTCACCCTCCTTCCTTTGTACTTTCTGCTCTCCTGTACTATGCTTGACCTTAATCTGTAGCACTTACGATCACCTAATGTTATATTGTGTGTGTGTGTGTGTGTGTGTGTGTATTTTTCAGTTAGGCTCCACACCCAATGTGGGGCTTGAACCCACGACCCTGAGATCAAGAGTTACATGCTCTACCGACTGAGCCAGCCAGGCACCCCCAGTATTGTATCTTCATTGTTATATGTTTATCTTCTGTCTCACTTCGCTAGGACATAGGAGCCAAATGGGAGGGCCAGTTCTGGTTCACTCCTGTCTTGCCTGTATTTCCATGGATTTTGCCACATAATAGGCTCTTAGCAAATAAGTATTTGTTAAAGAATGATGGAGAGCCGTGGATTTAAACATAAACCAAGTGTGTATCTTGGCTTTTGTTAAGCTTTAAGTAGCGTTGCCGAAAAAGTTCTGATGATTTCTTCTGTCAATGGCCTATCTAAACAACCTTTTATACTTCATTTTAAATCTTTTCCAGGGCATTTGAGATGACCTGTGATTGGACTTTGACACCGAACTGGTGGAAGTGGAGAAGTAGTTTCTGAAGGGAGTGAGAGCCGAGGTCCGTCTCTTCCATGAGGACCTTGGTAGCCCGGGCGTGGTTCTGGGATCTGGGGCACCCTAGGGATGGCCTTCTTTTCATGAGAGAGTGTGGTCTGCACCTTTCCCAGGTTTCAGAGTCTCAAGTGCACAGCCCTGTGAGAATCCGATGAGGCTGCAGTTCACTTAACCCTGGCTTGGGCTCATGAATAAAGATGACTGGAAAGACATGATTTCTGAATTGTGCGGAGCCACCTGTAGTCTTTCACCTGTCAGTCCATTAGCCACGATCATCTCTAGAGGAGACAATGACTTTTGAAACCTCATCAGTAGTATACTGTATACCTCTTGTTGACCGAGCACTTCTGAGGTGTGCAAAGTACATGAGAGTTACTTAGGCCTTAAATATAGTAGGTGTTCAGTAAGTATTAAAGTCTCTCAACTTGAATATCCTGATACAGCCTTCAGGAATTCAGAGGGCTGTCATTCTCACTCCTGTTTGGGTAAATCTGTGCGAAGATGTGCTGTGAGGAGATTTGAGGCACGACTGAGAGACTCAGCTGAATGATAGTAAAATCACCTCACTTGAGCAACCTTTGCTTACTTGAGGGTCATTGGAAGTCATTTGCTGAGAATAATGCATCTGTTTTCCTATTTAAAAACTTTCGTGTGATAGTAAGAGTGAGTGATGGAGACCGATGTTTTTGACTTAGGAATGGAATAAAGAATTGGGGAGGGGTATTCTTCAAAATAAATGCAAAAACAGAGATTGTGCTGAACTTTCATTGGTTTTCTCTTGCATACTTACCAAGAACCTTGTAAGCTGATGGGATGACCCCCTTTTAGTGACACAAAAACTGAGGCTTACAGAGAGAACACATGCTCTTCCAAGTCTTCTTAGTCTTCGACTTTAAACCTGGTCTCTTTGCTCCAAAAACCAGGGCCCTTTCCTCTCTTCCCAGCTGCCTTGGGAGGTATGATTGGTTTCCAGGGATCATGGAAGGAGTAAATGCAAGGAGGGAGGAAGTAAAGAAGGTGCGTGCTCAGGAGAATGGTGGAATCCAACCAGTTGTCCCTGAAAAGGGGAGAATAGGTGGCTTGGGTTGGGCTGACGCGTCTGACAAATGCCCCGTTCCATCAGCCAGTGGATCATCTGTTATTAATTAGAAATGTTGTAATTTGTGGTGGGGCAGCCGATTGAATCTGGTTATCTGTCCTTTGTTGGGAAGTGAGTGGAACATTTCTTGAGCTCCTGCGCCTTTGCCAAGATTAAAAGAAGTATAAGAGGAAAACAATTTTTGTTTTGCATTTATACTTTGCCAGATTTGCATAATCTTTGTCTGAGCCGGTTGAATGTGAATCCCTAAATAAATTCCAGGCATTTAAATATTTAAAAGGATTCATCCACAGCACTTTACTCACCCAAAGAGTAAGTGCTTACAACAAAGAGAAGAACCCCCTTGCAGATGTAGCCCATACAGACTCTGTTCACCTTGTCATTGAATTATAAAGCATTAATAGCAAAGCTGACATTGGAACATTGGCTGAAATGCTCGGCTGGCTCTCTTCCAAAATATTGTTTCCCTGGTAGAGAAAGCAGGACAGTTTGTTTAAAGTTGGCAGCTAGCCAGCCCGGAGGGCTCTGACGCAATCATTGCAGTCACTACTTTGCTCCCACTGCTAATTTTAGGGCAGTTAAATCGGGGTGATGTCTGGTGACTGCAGTCACTGTACGTCTGGTGGCGTGGAGCTTTCCAGACCCATCCTCCGAGCCTGGCATCGCCGGGAGGTGAGGAGTGCTGGGGAGCAGGGCCCTCGTGGGGCTGCAGGAGACACCACCTGGAATCTCACTATTTTCTTTGTCACTCCGTCAACAAATCCGTCTCCCAGTACACTTGGCCGTGGGAGGTGTTGAGGATGGAGGCAAGTGTAAATAGAGGCTCCCGCCTTCCCCGGGGCAGCCCGCTGACAACATTCTCATGTTTTCCCTGCTCTGCTTGCAAGCACTAGGCTGGTTTATCGCTGAGCTGCTTCTGCCTTGTTTTTTTCTGGAAAAGGGAAGACTGAGGAGCAAGATGATAATTTTTGGAAAGCCATTTGGAGCACTGTTACGGAAGAGCCCCAGAGTAGAATTTTCTGGCTACTGTAGGGGTGAGGAGGGGTTCTGTGGCCATGTCCACCCCACTGAGCCTTCTGGACAGTGAGTATAATCCCATTTGAAAGTAAGGACGTGAGCCACACAACCTCCAGGTCTGTTTCAATGCTGGCCTTCCACGAATTCCCAGTTAGCAGGAGGCGCCCTGGGGTGTGAGGCCCGTGAGGGCCAGGGCCTGTGACTTCATCCCCTTCCTGTGCCCCAGGTGAGCGGCTGGCCCAGCCAGCAAATTCAATGACTCACAGCACTTCTGGCCTCAGAGGGGGCCCTTGTGGTTGTCCTCGAATCAGACTTCCTCCTGTGACTGATTCAGACGTTTAAGAGGCTGCTTTAACAGCTAGGCCCTATTGTGTAAGGCAGCGGGCTGCCTAATTGTTGGGTGATGAGCTGCTCACCCATTCTCCCGTCGGTGTTCTGGCCACGTGTCAGGTGGGTGAGAAGAGTGCCCGTGGAGGAGACCCTGGTATGGACAGGCACTGCAGCTTTTTCAGCCGAAGGCTCCATGGGCTGCTGAGAGTTGGGGGAGGGGGGGGACTTTGCTTAGGAGAACATTCTAGAAGGCAGGACCCGAGTTACGCTTTGGAACATGGTTAGGATTTGAATTCTCTGTGAGGGGCCCCTGTGTGCAATGACACTCGTGGCTTTGCAGGGACCAGCAAATGCAAATAAAACTGTCACTTAGTTGTTCGTTGGACCCTGATGTTGTCCACACCTCACTCTGCTGGAAGTGAAACTCACCTCCTTGCCCGGTTTAGGTTTTGCAACTCCCCAAGTGGATTTTTATGATAAAAGCAACATCCAGGAGAAGAGATGGACAGTATTTTTGACATAGTGGTTGACTTGTCTGTCGTGTAAGATAGTCAGTCTGATCATGACCTGAGCCAAAGGCAGATGCTTAACTGACTGAGCCACCCAGTTATCCCTCACCTTCCCTTTTAAGTGCCATGAAGTTGTAGTAAGTGCTGGGTAAGATTTGCATTCTCCTTTAAACTCTAAAACAAGAAATCGCAACATGATCTCCATGTACTTGCCCTCAGATTTTTATCATACAGATTTGCAAACATACAGATGAGTTGTAAGAATTACGTAGTATAATGGACACCATATATCCACCACCTAGGTGGTGGAAGGTGTTAACATTTTACTATATTTGCTGTATGCATATCTATCCATCAGTCCGTCTGGGGGGATGCATTTTAAAGTAAGTGGTGCACATCAGTATACTTCACTAAACACATCCGCGTACATATCATAAATGAGTTTAAAACTTTTGATTTCTTTTTTGTGGTAGAATTTATAAAATGAAATGCGTACATTTTAAGTGTATCACTATGAGTGTCGATAAACGCATACACCCATTAACTCATACTTCTGTTAGGATCTACCTACCACCCCAGAAAGTTCTTTCCTGCCCCTTCAGCTTACTTCCCCCTCCCTGACAGCCCCCATCCTGGGCAACAGTGTTCTAATCTTTTTGTTTGCCATAAATAAGTTTTGCCTGTGTTTGAACTTCATATAAATGGAATTGTGCTATATACTCTTTTGTGCAAGGCTTCTTTGCTTAGCATAATGTCTTCCTACTTTGTCATATGCTTTTAAATATATTACAGTGCCAGGCTGGCTTTAGCTTCACCTTGGTCACGGGCCCTTTTGGAAGGTCGTATTGTCAAGTGATTTTAGGAGCAATTTCTTTCGGGTATTTGTATATTTTTGTTAAGTCCCATCTTCCCCTTTGTGAACAGGGATGTGATTTTTACACTTAATTTGGCAATTTTCTAACCGGGTCTCTTCTTACATCCCACCCATATGTTCGGGAAACCAGGCGCATCTTCAGTCAGTTTGCAGACACTTGCCGCAGAGGGGGCTCAGGCTGGTGGGAAGCTTTCAGCTGAGCCCCCTTGCTTCTGAAGAGTCAGATCAACACATGGACCATTTACTTGTGTGTGCTACTTGGAAAATTTTAAGTAAAAGAAGATAAGAAAATCCATATATTTATTTTTGCAAAGTCTGTTCTTACCTTTGTGATTAACTTCTGAGAGAGGTTGACATAAAGAAGATTTTGTAAGGCATCTCTGAGGGATAATTTCTAGTTCAAATGCAATAAATTATTAAAGCTAAAATTTCCTGAGTTCAGTTTTATAACACTACATGGAGGAGACTAACCAACGAAACCTAAAAAATTAGGAGATTTTTAAATTACCTATGGTGAGGTGATACTGGCTAGTAAAATAAAATACTAGCTGACTTTAAAAAGAAAATGCTGGATTTAATTAACTGCACCTTTCGCTCTGCCCACTGTTACTGAAGCTCCAAGTTGCTGAACCTCTCTAGCTAGAAAGGAACTGGTAAGTTTTCATCAGCAGTACTGGTTTAATGTTTTTGTTTTTGTTTTTGTTTTGTTTTGTTTTTTGTTTTGTTGTTATTTTTAAAAGTATGCTATCAGTGTGTGAAGATTTTTCTTGAGGGCTGTGTGGGTTAAGGAGTTCTACCTGCTGTAAAAGAGACTCCGTAATGCAGGTTTAGACAAGAGATAAGCTGGCTTCTTTCCACCATCTGGGTAGATGGGCTGCACAACTCCGTCTGACACTCATGGACCCAGGTTCCTTCCATCTTACTTCTCCATCTCTGGGCGTTGGCCTCATGGCAGGGTGAAGCCTGCTGGGCATGTCTGTACTCAGGCTTGCTGAAAAGGGACGGAGCACCTGGGTGACTGCACCTAACTTCAGGGGGGTGCTGGGGAATGAAGGCAGTGTTGTGACCGTGCATGCGCTTCTGTTCCAGGACTGTGGCATTGGCCCTGCCCATGGTACAGTGGGTGCTCAGGTGTCTTGCTTTATTTGTCCCATACTTACTGCATGCTCTTCTGTGCCAGACATAGTTCTAGGGAGGGACTCAGGTTGCAGTGGTGAGTAGGCAGACATGGGGGTTGGTCTTACAGCACTCGCATTCTTGAAATATGCAGATTTTTTTTTTTTCCCTAATGGGAGGCAGTGCTGCCTTAAAGTGCAGTTTAGTTCTGGGTGGAGGAAGGGAGGGTAAAGTCTACTAATAATGAGATTGCAGACAGATTCCGTAACTCTGAAAGAAATGTTTCTGGGGACATGGATTAGGGGATGTAATAAAGGACCTCGTCCCCTGTTTAAAATGCAGACTCATAATAGAAGGCTTAAGAGACACTTGATGAATGGAATAATGGAAATCATTTATTCTGGAGCCAGAGGGTTTCTTGGGAGCAGAAACCTTTTGAATGACTGCAGGGTGCTCCAGCCTGCATGCCATTCAGGAGGAAGTTCCACTGGAGTCCATGGAGTCCAAGGGCCATCTCCCACTCGGAGAGGGGCTGTGATGGGGTCATGGGGCAGATCGTCAGGAAACAGTTGTGCATGTGATTTCTTCTCCTATCTTGTGAGCTAATATTACAATGCTTTTGCCCCCAAAGAACTTGGAACAGACTATCTGCCAGCACCTTGAAAGACTCTTGAAGTGACAATCTGATGGGTCCAAGTAGCTGCTTTGGACACCATGTGGAGCAGATTGTGAGTCTGTCTGGGCTCAAGGGGGCAAGCTCAGTGCACCTTGGGTGCCAAGGGTATGGAGGTGGAGAGTGGCCACCATGTTTGGGTTCTGAATGTTGTGTTTTCTAGAGTTATGTGTTTCCAAGCCTGTGTAGAGTAATCCTGGGGATAACAAACAAAATAAATTCCTTCCAGAGGGCCACCTCATAACATCCAGAATGTGCTTTGAATGTGAGTTTATTTCCTTCTGAATGTTTGAGAGAAAAGACTTCCTTCTGCTGCTCACTTGCTCCTTATTGAGGGGACTGTATCCAGCTTTGGATCTGAACTTTTTTCCTAGAGGTTGGGACTGTTCACGATCTTGAGTGAAGGTCTACAAAAGAGCGAAAACGGAGTGATTCAGTTGCATTTGTCATTTTGGACTAACAAATTAAAAGGGCCAGGGGGAGGGATCTCTTGCTTGACATAAATGACACTTAACATTGTTTTAAGGATGGAAAAACTGAATGGTTTTTCTCTTTCACAGGAGTTTCATGGCATTTTGATAATTTATTTCCTCCCAATTGCTATCTGCTCAGGATGTTACAGATGGGTTATGCTGATTTTGCTAATTTTTGCCAATAATTTAAGCATGGAAGGAGTCAGGGAACCTCCCGAGCGATAAGAACACAGCTGCTAAGGATGACTTTGAGAGAAGAGGAGCATTTCTTGAGGCTTTCAGATGATTTGGGGGCAGGAGCCATAGCTAAGCCGCTGCAGATTGTATGTTTTCAACTCACTGTGGCAGTTTGGAAGGTTTTTTTTTTTTTTTACGTCTTTTTGTTTGTAGTGAACAAAAGAGCAGTGTGGAACTTAATCAGCTGGATCAAGTGTATATAAATTCTAAGGACGGTGTCTCTATCTTAACTGAAATACTAAACTTAACGTGTAAGGGAGGGAAATGGGCCCGGTGATTTACTGGTGTCTGATTAAATTCCGTACTAACCTGCCACTAAAAGGTGTGTGCTTTGACTTACCCTCAACGGGTAAACATTTACATTGGCCTTTGCCCTTATAAATTCACTATTCCATCAACCCAACCAAAACCAAAAGAACATTTCTGCTCTCGCTGTTATGTGAAGTGTTCCGCGGCCCTCACAGGGAGCATGGGACCCCATTTCACGTATTAAGTTCATTTGTTTGGTTGGAAGGAAAAAGGGAATGCTTCTAGAGGAGGTTTCTCAGGGGTCATGTCTTCACGGGGAGGGGAGAGGAGATGCCAAAGAAATTGCAAATATTCTAATAATCGTCCTAGAAGTCGTTTGTACACAGCACCCTCCCACTGTTCTCTGTTATCGTTGGACTCAGAATAGAGATCTGCTGGCCCATGCCTCTACTCCTCTGGGTGATTCTTCGACTGTTGTGCTCAGAAACTCCTTGGCCCTTCCTGTTGTTCAGATGCTGGGCATGTTCTGGGGATTCAAAAAAAAAGCACATAGCACTTGAGAGATCATATCCTGGGCTCCCTGAATCGAGACGAACTAGTCTGACCTACATCAAGAAATTTTATTTTATTTTATTTTTTGTCATTATATCTTTTTTGTTCTTGGATTACACAACTTAATTGGAGGTTTCCAAAAGCCTGATCCTTCTGATCTTGTCTTTAGAGTAGGGTCTCTTTATAGTACGGTTCCAGTTTGTTGTTGTTGTTGTTGTTTTAATTACTGAGGCACTGGAACACATTTTGGACCATCACCAAGTGGAATTGTAGTCTTAGTGGACCCTGAAAAGCAATTTTCTTTAGGTTTTTCCCTAATGCCTGTGGGCTCCTGCCTCGGCCCCAAGGCCAAGTCCTCCTGAGAGCTCAGCTCTCCCTGTTTACAAGTTTTGAATCTTTGCTGCATTCTTCTGATTGTTTCGATTCCAAGTAATTTCCAGAAATGTTGGAAGACAGCTTCACCTTTGACACCCGGAGATATTCCTCTTGACTCCATAAAAAAAGTGAGAGATTGCTAGAGAACATCTGTAACTTTGCTTTTTACTTCTTGTCTGGGACTTTCGCAGGCTTTACCGTCAGGATACCTTTTTTTTTTTTAAACATAATATTAAAGATCTTATAGGAATATTAATATTGTCAGTAATTTGGAGTTTTGACATTGGTAAGTGCACTTACAGTATGGTGCTCCTGCTTATTAGGAGCTCATTCTGGTTGAAGAGCCCAAGGTCACAGAGCATCCGTGGCCCTCTGTGCTTTGGGCTTATTGTTAGACCCTATAGAATTTTTTTTTTTTTAACTCATTGTAGAAATGTGAGTTAAAGTTACTGTCTCGACAGAGGGCTTCCCCCTACTCACCCACTTCCTGCCCCGTTGTATTACCTTATTCTGTTTCACTTTATGTATTCACTGTATTCTACTTTTATCAGGCACCTACACTGGCATTCTGATGAATTCAGACTTACAGAGAGAGATGTTGGGATGGTGCCCCGAGGAAGACTGATCTCTGAGCTAGTCTAGGGGCCTGGTGTTTTGTGTAGGTGCCAGCATGTGTGGCAATCAGTGTGGTGTGTGCTGTTTTGTTTGTTTGTTTAGACTTGGGGACAGGTAGTAGAAAGCTTACAAACATTGTATTGTTTATCAAGATCCCTTAGTAGAATTTCTTAAGTATTTCATTCAACAAAAACTACAAAAATTACCAAGGATGTGACCTCCCTGACATCTTTGATCACCCCGAGTTTAATCTCTTCTTGATGTGGGTACTATCAGAGCTTAAAGAGACAAAAAATAAAAAGAGCCTAAGCTTTTATTATTAGACTTAACACGTAAAATTACATTCCTATACATGTGATCACAATAAACAAAATATAGGAAGGAAGAAAAGCATTTAAAGAATTGTGCAGTTTGTCCACTGGGATTATGAAATGGGAGATTAATGAGTCATAGTTACATGCATAACTTTGTTCTGCAGTCGTAACTGAGTAACAATTATGAGTAAAAGAGCAGTTCTTCATACTAAATGCTCATAATACATTTTGAACAAATACCATGTGTATCAGTAGAGTTGACCCTTGAATAATGTGGGGGTTAGGGGCACTGACTCCCTGCCCAGCCAAAAATCCACATGCAACTTTTGAATCCCCCAAATTTAGCCCAGAAGACTTACCTATACCAATGATTACTTACTTTGTATGTTATATGTGTTAAATACTATATTCTTACAGTAAAGTAAGCTAGAGAAAAGAAAATGAAATTAAGAAAATCATAAGGAAGAGAAAGCACATTTACAGTACTGTACTGTATCGAAAAATAAGTGGACCCACGCAGTTCAAACTCATGCTGTTCAAGGGTCAACTATTTTTAGAGATTGTAATGTGATAAGTGAGCTTGCTTGCTTCTTGCTTATTAATTAATCAGGGTCAGATTAATGACATGCTATTTCCGGGGGATAATATGTATCTAAATAGTTTCTGTGTTCTGTTTTAACAACGCTCATTGCAGAGAGACCCCCTGACAATGAGGCACTTGGATGGAAATGGAAGAAGAGATTTTAAAGCACTTTTAGCAAGTTCAATTTATATAGCATTTTTTTAACGTATATTGTATTATTTGTTTTAGAGTACAGATCTGTGATTCAACAGTCTTGCACAATTCACAGCGCTCACCATAGCACATACCCTCCCCAATGTCTATCACCCAGCCACCCCATCCCTCCCACCCCCGACCACTCCAGCAACCCTCAGTTTGTTTCCTGAGATTAAGAATTCCTCATATCAGTGAGGTCATATGATACATGTCTTTCTCTGATTGACTTATTTCGCTCAGCATAACGCCCTCCGGTTCCATCTACGTTGTTGCAAATGGCAAGATCCCACTCCTTTTGATGGCTGCATAATATTCCATTGTATATATATATACCACATCTTCTTTATCCATTCATCTGTCAATGGACATAACATTTATCTAAAAATAAACAGATGATGTATTTCAGAATTGTTCTTTGATCTGTCATTGGTGGCCAGGTCCAAAAAAATTTCTTCTGTAAAGTAGTAGACCATTTGTGTTTTAATGAACAAAAGGGATTTTGTGTACTTTTGTGTTACATTTGACAACTGACTGTGAAGTATCACATCGTAATACCTTCCTCACAACAACTTCCAAGCTGGTTTCCAGGTAGTTTGATATGGGTGGTTATCCTGAGTTAGCTTTCAGAGAAGCAAGGTTAAAATTGTGGAATACAAACCTTTGGAAAAGAGGTCCCCCCCGTTTTTTTTAACAGCTGCCTCTTCTTTAAAGTGGGGGGTGTGGATTAGTGTTAGATAATGTGTTTGATGTCCTGAAGACTGACATGCAGTAAGGAGGTGGCTAGATAAGGAAGTTCTTACAATATTTATTTTTGTGCTCTGAATTTAAGCCAGTGCAACAGAATGTCATAGTACCTCTGACCAGGTTGGCCTGCCTGACACCAGGTGAGTATTTCTGGCCCCCAGGTGTCTCTACCTGGAGTGCTGGTCAGCTCTCCCCTACGCACAGACTACCTCATGTGTGTAGTATTGCATGAGAAATGGGTGTGCTGCATATAGAGGAAAATGTGTGTTAACTTGAGTCGCCTGATAGTACCAAAATACAAACATATATATATGTATGTATTTTTTTTTTTTTTTAAATAGGAGGACTGTATAAATGGCTAAGGCTGTGCTAAGGGGTAGACGAAGGGATGATATTGAAAACTGGGCACAATCCTGTGGTTTCCAGCCCATGTCTTATTTCTATTATTTTGGAGTCACTGGTACCAGTGGCAGGTGATCTGTCTTCTGCAGTAGGCCCCCACTGGCCATTTGTCCCTGGTGAGAAGCTATATCAAAGGGTTCTCTGTCCGTTCCCCTCAAGAGATGAAAGGTGGATGGGGTATGGGTGGGAGATGAACATTACCAGGTAACCGTGCACCTGTGCCCAGAGACTTCCAAAGAAGCAGCTCTTCCATGGTCCTGGGTCAAAGGTTAAAGGAGAAGAAGAAAAGAAGAAACAGCGAAGTTTTCCTTAACACTGTGTACTGCGGGCCTGGCTTCCCACGACTTCTAGGTTAAGCTCCGTGCAACTTTTAATAAAGTAGAGGTTAATAATTACGTGGGGATTTGGGGTGGGGAATTTAGCCCAACAACATAATCACAACTGGTGCGAAAGATTTATGTTTTAAGGATGCTCAAAGCAGTATTAGTTATGATGTGAAGAACTGGAAAAATATTGGCAGTAAGGCATTAAATGATGATTCTCCATATGATCAAGTAACTTGAATCAATTAAATATCTTGTTTTATGGGGCCATTTAATGACATGGGAAAATGTGCACAGAATATTAAGTGAAAAAATTTTCTTGCTAAGCAGTATATATATAATAGATCCTAATTTTGCAGGAATATTAAATATGCATATGCATTCTCAACAAGGATACATTAAAGAATTCACGGTGGTTATTGCTTGTGGTTATGTGTAATTATCATCTGTTTGCATTTGTTTTCCAGCTTTTCTAAAATGAACATATTAATTTTGTAAGAGGAAAAAACATGGTATTAAAGTATTTGAATTATATGACTCGGTTATGTGTACCCTTAAAAAATAGCCTGTTTCTGTATAGTTTCCTGGCTGAATATAGTCTGGATTTATTTTATTTTATTACAGTAATCTTCTTGACTTGTGTTTTTTTGAGTATATGTAATAGGAGTATTTAAGGCCAGTATTTAGCAAACATTTATTAGGTACTTACTATGTACAATAAATACGTTTTTGGTATATATTCTTTACCATGAAAGCATTTGTAATCTGAGTTTGGTATCGTGTAGGCAGATCTCTTTGAAAACTTACTTGCTGATATTGAATGTTACACATTATATTTTTTTAACCTTTTGACTGCCTTCTGTCATTTAAACTTGTTATGCAGGAAAAAAATATGTATTTGTATAATGTAAAGGCATTAAATTAACCTAGTTGCAGGAAATTCATTCTTTATTATTAATATGATTTATTGGCAAGGCACTGAATGCTTTTATATACATGTTTAATCCTCATAGCTGCCTTGACAACGAGGACATCTTTCTTAGTTGGTAGTAAGAATTAAGTTAGAGACTTTGGCATTTACTTTCAAAATACTGTTGTTGCTCTTTACTTATCTTTGAGAGCAGAGATACCTTGACTCTGGTAACATCCATGTGTCTTTGGCAGTATAATTGCCAGGACTTTGAAACTGTGCTTTTTGACATTTACGTTAAAAATAAAAATTAGCTAATTTGTAAGTTATAAGGTCTAAAAAGTAGTTCATTCTTCTTTCACGCCTGTTAATGCTTCTATTAAAATTCTGAAATGGCTTATTAAATTAAGTGCAGTGTCAAAGGCTAATTGTCTCTCTGTGAATTATCTACATGACTTATGAAAGCATGATTTAAGAATGATGTTTGAATAGCAACTCTGAAGTCAGTTTTTAGTATCTATCAAATTGTAATGATTGTGGATGAATAGTACTAATAGATGATGGAGTCCATGTGTGTGCTACACAAGATACCTCTAAAATATATTCGGTGTTAATGTCCTTGAATCGCTTGCCATTCTTAGCATCACATGTCTGAGGCACACATGTGTGGTCTGACTGTCCCACGTGGCACGGCCCGGTGGATCAGAAAGCAGTGACGGTCTCTGGCTGTGGTCGCAGCTAGTACACCTGCTGTGGTTCGGGTACTGTGATGACCCGTTTTGACCCTGACTGAGCTCTGCACTTCCTCAGGCAAGACATACCTCAATTTGCACAACTCAAAATGGGGATTTGACAGCTATTGTGGATGGTGCTTGTGAGCTCACTGATGGTGCTTATAAAAGTGCTTTGCTTGCTACTGGCACATAGTAGGCCCTCAGTGACTCCCCGTTCCTATTCCTCCTATGCACTAGTGAGCACCTAGCATGTGTGCAGGACATCCATACCCATACTGATGTGCAGGGAGAGCAGGCATTTGGAAAAGAAATGAATAGGCTGCCTCTAGGAGCTGAGTGAGTTTTGAATGAATACAGCTTTTTTGAAAGCCAGAACATTAAGTCCAACATAAAGTTTGAAGTCAGGGGTTAATATTCCTCTCATTAGTGATAATGAGAGTTAGAAACAAAGTTGATTTGAAAAATGTTGGCTTGGGATTCTTGCAGGGGAGGTTCCTTCCTGCTTGACAACCTGCAGGAACCCTTTGGCAGTAAGAGTCAGGATGTGCTGGGTCCTTCTGCCTACTCTGATTTTCCCCTGTGGTGGGATCAGCTCCATCTGTTGGAAAAGTGCCCCTGACTGGTACGAAAGGGGATGGTTGTAGGTGACAGGTAGGTGTAGGATGACAAAAGAGAGGCTTTTTAAAGTAGATTATGGCTTCTCTTTGTCCCATGTCCATTCCTGTTAAACTGCCTGATCCTAACTTTAGATTTTGAAAGGTGTTTTTTGCTGGGATACCCCTTTACTTCATCGTCTCATATAGGTAACTTGATGAACCTTTCTGATAGCTTCTGTTGGGGCCTAGAGAAAGAAATCATCTTGCTAAGACTTACAATGGGTGTAGTCTTGTAGTGTTGGAGCAGGGCCTGAGGACCCCATCCGTATGCATCTTACTGTCACCGTGACTATCCCTTATTTGTCACCGAGTGAGAGGTGAGTGCCCGATTCTTATTCCCATCCCTCATCACTCTCTGGTACCTCGTCTTGTGAATTTTCCCACCGGCCCCCAGGCCCTGTCCTTTGGGACTTAGCCTACTTTTGACCTTGTTGAGTACTAGTGCCCTGCTCCCTGGTGAACTCCCTCTGCTTCGATGGCACCGTCCCTTCCCGTTCTCTGACTACTTTAACCATTTCTTCTCTGCCCTGGCTGGCCTCTCCTTCCAGTACTTTTGAAGAGTTGGGCTTCCCTCTTCTTTCTCTCCTTCTGGGCGACCCTGCCTTCCTAAGTGGCTTTTTTCACTAACACTGTGATGGCGACCTCCAACTCTTTACCTGTCTGACCTTTTCCCACCCACCTTCTAGCCATCTTCTGGGTATTCTTGATACGTTGCAAAGTCCCTTTGGGATCGATTATCTGCCCCAACAACTGTGTTTTACCCTCTGTCCTGCTCTGTACTGTGCTATCACATGGACCTCGTCTGCTGGTTGGACGAAGCTTGGGATCCACCTTCACTCAGTCCTTCACACCACATCCATCCAGCTGGTCACCAGCATCCACCAGTTGTGGTTCAGAAGGCCCTCTTGAATCTTTTTCCCACTGTTCCTGCCATGTATCAGGCAGACCATCCTGTGAACTTTGAAATAGCTCTCTAGCCTGTGTGCCCAGGTTGGCTGCCACTAGCCACACGTGGCAAGGCAAATTTAAATTAATTAAAATTAAATACGAATAAAAATTCGTATGAGCTGCATGAGCTGCATTTCAGGTGTTTGGTAGCCACATGGAATGTCCTCGCTGTTGGAATGGATGGAACATTGTCATCACTCCAGAAGGTTCTGTTGGACATCACCGTCTAGCTAATCTCCCTGCTACCAGCTCCTCATTCTCTCCCTCTCATCCTTTGTATTGCTGCCAACATTTTCTCCGTAGAGGCAGTGTTTTAGTAAAAACCTTCTCCCTTCTCTTGGGTGTTTGGATATAATTTGAGCCCGACAGCCGGGCAGGTAGGTCCTCCAGTGCCCCACCCCCCCCCCCCCCCCCCCCCCCGTCCTCCTCCCCTCCCCCTCCCCACATACTCCTACCCGCCAGGCTAGAAGCTTGCACACGTGATGGGTTCTGCTCTGCACGGCTCCTCTCTGCTTGGAATGCCGTCCTCCCCCTCCTCGTCCTCTTCAGACTTTCCCACACGTCTTCTGTGTCCAGGAGGGACATTGCTCACGGCATTGCAATATGTGCTTCCTGCTCCCGCCTCCACCTGCGGGGGTGTCTTGGGCGTGGCCATAGTCTTCATCTCGGTGCCATGTGAAAGAACTCTTTAAGAACTCCGTACTGTCTCTCACATGTTTTTAAGTTGATACCCAACATTTTTGTCACAAGTTCACATGATATGTTTTTGCTAATAGGAAGTAGAAAATATTCAACATCATTTATAACAGAGCAAAAGTAATAGGGTTGACTTAATTGACGTCCATTTTTGACAGTATTAATTCTTGAGAGAATCGATTTTAACTTCCTGGGTGAAAAATACAAAATTCAAGTAAATTTGTTATCCTGAGGGGTTTCCCTCACTTGAACATTTTGGCATTTGGGGAAGAAAATTCCAGGTTATATTTAAGAGAAGCCATACCACTAATCTCTATTTCTTGATTTTTTTTTTCTGGGTCCGATGGGTCAGGTTTTCCCCTTAGCAGAAATACGTTTAAGGCACTTAAAAACAAGAAGCCTTATGGACTCAGGGGTCACGATTAATTACCAAAGAGGTCTTCTCTGATAAGAACATTTTGAATTATCCCTTTGTGTGGTGCCCTAGGGGTTGGCTTTTGAACTTCGGGACCACACACCGTGGTAAGATCTGAGGCCTTGTCTGTCCCCGTGTCCGGCCTGGGGCTGGCTGCAGCCTGGCGGTGCAGATGAGGCCCACTGAGCAGACCTGTCTCCTGGGCTCATCTTATTCTTTCCCTTAAGAGGTACAGTGGGGGGCGGCTGTGGAATCCCTCTCTTCACCTGGAGGTTGGTCGTGGCCACACCTGGCCACGGGAAGCAAGTTACTTACATTATGTCTTGGGGAGGACTAGAAGTAGTTTTGTCTTGGAAACCAAGGGCTGTGTTTCTGGCGACTGCATGATTTTTATCAAGCCTTCTACCCCCAGCTTTCTCGGAGGGCGGAGATGATTGTCTTCCCTCGCGCTGCCCGCCCGACTGTAGTGTGTGTCCTGGATCTGGGGCTTCCATTCTTTCCCGTAGCGACCGCCGGTCTCCAGCCCCGGAAAGGGAGTTCTGTGTCTGCAGAGCTCAGCGTCCCCCTGCTTCCTTCACAGCTCGCCCAGAGATTGACCACTCGTGTCATCCAACAGGCACGCCCTTTCATTTAGGCTCTCATCTCTCTTTGGGTGTTACCTGAACAGACAGCCTCTGGCAGAAAGAAAAAGCCAGTCTCAGACAGCAACACTCCGGTTCTCCATCCAACCCCGCCCCCCCCCCCCCCCCCCCCCCCCCCCCCGCCCAGCAGCCCATGCTCCTCATCCCTCATCCCTCACCCCTTCGTGCTCCTGACTCCCACTTCGCAGGGGGAAGGCGTTGGCCGAGATCAGGGGATCGAGCCCTGACAAGTTTGAAGGAACCAGAATAAGTGAGAAATACTTGATTGCAACTAAAAGGGAGGGTTGATTTGGGCAGTAGCTTATAAGCGAGAGTAACTGGAAAAAAAAATTGATTTCATACATTCTTTTCAGAATGTGCTTTTTGATTCCACTTAATACAGCCCAGCACAGATAAGCAAAGAAATTATTATTTTTTTCCTTGTTAACTCAGTCACCAGGACTGCCCCTTTGTCTGAAAACTTAAAGTGGTTATCATGTTTACAGCTCCTGCCAGAGCTGAGGTTAAACTTCTCAAGCCTCCCTGGCAGGCCCCCAGCAAAGCCCAAGGTCTGGCTTTCAGAGCTAGTTCAGGGTCAAGGGTGCCTCTCAGAAGGCGGTAAGCCCCGGCATAGACTCTTGGCCGTGATTCACCGGGAGCCCTGAGTGTGGGCAAGCGAAGCCCACGTGTTTGCTTTCTCATCGTTAGTCCATCCGTTGCTAATTTTTCATCTGATAAGCCTGAGTAGCACACATTCAGGAAGGTGTTTCTTATTCTGGACAGGAGATGGCCAGGTAGATATGTGATTAATGAACGGTTTGCAGAGGATGTTCGAGCAGTGCGTTTGTGTCGAGCCTGCGAGGGTTGCGTCGTGGCCCTCCTCCAGCCTGGCTGTGTGTGCTCCCAGTCCTGTTAGCGGGAGCTCCGGCCTCGCACAGATCTGTTGTACATGGCTCTGCTCAGAGCTGCAGCAGGGAGACACGGGGGGAGGACTATCTCCAACCTGGAGGAAGTAGTTACGCAGTGAGCGGCTACCCTCACTAAACTCTTGGGGGCCAACACGGCTGTTTCATGCTGCTGAGCCACGCCGGGTGGGCACATGCACATGGGCGCACAACATGGACTTGTGGGTGTCCCCAGAATGGGTAACATGTTTTTGATCGGACAGCGTACAGAAGCTGATGCAACTTCCTGCAACAGGTAGGCATTGCCCTTGGCCAAAATTCTTACTGGCGGAGCTTTGCCGAAAAGATGTCAGCATTCTGTTTTCCTGAATCCACCTGCCAAATGGTGCAGTTAGTGGGGGATAGAAGGTGTCAGGAAGCAGCCACTGGATGAGGTCCACCGTAGGACCCGTTGAGCGGCTCCTGGCTTCGATAGACTGGGCAGCTTTGCAGCAGTCTCTGTGTTCCAAATCCGGGACCCCCACACCCGTTCTGGCGTGGTCCAGGTTTTAAAGCTTGTGACTGGTTTGCTCTTCACCCAGTGGATGCTCTTTATTTGCTCAGGGAAGTACTGTTAATCTCATGGATCCCAGGCCCTCAAGGAAATGGCTCGATTAGCAATTGTTGAATTAAACGTAAATGAACAGGCAAAGAATCCGCAGGTTTGGGAGTCTTTTATTTCGTGTGGCAGATAATGCGGAGGCCAGCTTGCAGTCAGAGGATGAGCTCGTCTCAGGGAAGGCACCTCCCTCACGGCCTTTGTCCCATGAGGCCAGCAAGTGCAAGTTTTGGAGTTGAGTGGCATCTGGGGCCCGTTTGTCTAGGTTCGTCTGCCTGGCTCACCAGTCTCAACACCTTACGTCTGTACCGTATTTCTCATGCTCCTGGATGAACCAAAGGACAGCAGGTGTCTCTGAGTTGGGCACAAGCTGTCTTTTAAAGGAACATTGACCCAGCAGAGCAAGCTGGTCTTTGGGAGCCAGAGAATGAAAAGGAAGAGCTCGGAGCCAGGCCAAGAGGGTGAAGGAGCAGTGATGGACAACCTCTGTCCACTTTGGAGCAGCCTGCAACTCACATGCAGGTGTACCTTGCTTTTTTTTTTTTTTAAAGATTTTATTTATTTATTAGAAGAAAGAATGAGAGATAGAGAGCACAAGAGGGAAGAGGGTCAGAGGGAGAAGCAGACTCCCCGCCGAGCAGGGAGCCCGATGTGGGACTCGATCCCTGGACTCCAGGATCATGACCTGAGCCGAAGGCAGTCGCTTAACCAACTGAGCCACCCAGGCGCCCAGTGTACCTTGCTTAAGAACATCGAGCCGCCGTAAAGATCTTCATGCAGGAAGCAGATTTTTTTTTTTCCAGTTTGAAACCATACTTTATTTTTAATGTAGCTAGAAATCAAATAACTATATATTTTTAAGCAGAAAAAAACTCCTTTACTTTTCCTTCTTATATCGTTGTTAGCACAAGAAAAAACACTTCTGGTTTAGAAATGATACTGAGTTTTTGTGAAAATGAATGTACTTTGTATTTGTGGAACTTAAAAGCACAGGACACATTTTCAGAAGACCAATTTCACTTTTACCCACTTATGGTAATGTTTGCAATGTTAGAATGTACTTAATATATAATTAAGTAAATCAAATAAGGAACCCAAAAGGAACTGGTCTTCTTGAGTTACTCACAGCACACATTAGAAAATCTGAGAGAGAACACACATTAACAACAACAAAAAAAACCACTGGCAAGCTCAAACGCAAGTTTATATGCTGAGTATTTTTAAAGGGTTTAAAAAGCCTGCTCAGTTAGCATACAGCCTTTTCTCACTCATATAACAGATGCATTTCTGTCTGCTTGTGTACAGCAAAGGGTTAGAACCTGAATCAACTTACTTATGACTTCAGAAATGTGCTACTTCACAAAATGTACTCCGTGGAATTTTTTTCACTGCTCCTACCACTGATTCTTCAAAATGAGCAAAGTACAGAGGGTCTCATCCCTACCCTTGAACCAGATTTTTTAAATGAGGTGTTTATTTGCATTTCTAAAGTGTTGTTTCAGGTGCCTGGGACCCCGCTCCATCCTCCCTGAGCATCTGTGTCCTCTCCACCAGGCCTGGAGGATGGCCTCCCTTCCTGTCAGTCGGCCTGCTCTGGTGGGGGAGGGAGACGCCACGCGGCTGTCTTACTGTTGGTGCCTTATTTTCCAGCACGTTCTTAGACACGCTAGGCAGTCAGCACATTTCTGTGGTCTTTTATTTTTTACCTTATTTATTTATTTATTTATTTATTTATTTATTTATTTATTTATTTATTTTAAAGAGAGAGAGAAAGAGAGAGTGAGTGGGCACAAGCTGGGGAGGGGCAGAGGGAGAGGGAGAAAGAGAATCTTAAGCAGGCTCCATGCCTGGTGTGGAGCCTGACATGGGGCTCGATCTCAGGACCCTGAGCTCATGACCTGAGCTGAAACCAAGAGTTGAATGCTCAACCAAGTGAGCCACCCACGTGCCCCAAGAATATGTCTTTTAAATTCCAAGTGTTTCTAATATATTTCAATAACTGACTTTCAGATAAACCAACCGTGCGTAAATTCTGGTACCCTAGTTGTGTGTGTGTGTGTGGGGGGGGGGGGCGTTGGTATAGATGCTATATTTTAATGTGAGCTGCATTCACAAACTCAACAATATTCTGTTGCCGTGTCCTTTTGGGAAGTGAAATTCTCACTATCAGTAGGCTTCTTATATTCTTACTGCTTTTCTCTCTAGTGCTCATTTTAATATCGAAACCATAAACTGTTGCCTCTCCAGATAGAGAGACCATGCTTTTATAGGTGATTCGTTGAATTGAAGTAGCAGAGTACCCTACCCTTCCTCCATTGGAACATGGGTATTTTAGAATATATTAGTTGACCAAAAAAAAAAAAAATTGAACCAGGAATGGTTTTATTTTTCAGGAACAAACTCTAAATTTTTTTCATATTAGCATCAGTAATTTCAGTGACCTGAAAATCATGTTAGGATCCTTCCTTGTCTGTGATTTGGGGCTCAGTTGTGCTATGCTTTGATTGAGCCTGCACTTTGAGGTTCTTTCAGCAAAATAGGAACTGGTGTCATTGTCAGTTTGGAATTGTGTCATATATGGGACCGTTTTCCCGTAGTCACGGGAGTGTTGGGAGAGACTCTTCCAGTGCAGTGCTTTTGCCTTGGGTGGTTTTTGTGAGGGAAGAGGGATGAGCACAGGGGAGCAGGGACCCCAGAACGCTCAGTATGGACTGCCTGACTCGAGCAAAGCAGTTGTGGGGACAGTGAGGGAAGCCACTTACTTCTTTCCCAGCCGTAGAACTTACCAGGTAATTGTCAGCCATTGTGGAAGACAGGATTAATATTCTCACCTAGTTAACATTTGGTTTGTTACTGTTTGTGGACCCCGTTGATCCTCTAAGCTAGCATTGCATGATGACTTCATAATGAAAGTGGGATTTTTTTTTTTCCCTTTGAAATTTTTAAAGGAATAAAGGTCAAATTTCAAATGTCTCCAAAAGTCAACTTTTCCTTTTTTTGAAGAGCATATTGATTGGAAGAAAATGGTCATTTCGCCACAGAGACTCTAATTCTAAGGCTACCTGGAAGTCAACCCATAGTGTCTCCCCTAGCCCGACTTCATGAAAATTTAATTTAGACAGTTTATACGAAAGTCAGGATTCTGAAAACCCCTGTTGTCGGAGGGAGCACAAAGGATGACTTTGCAGACCTCAAGCCCAGTTAGAGCTGGATGGAATGAGATTAGTGCGCTGGGAGAAAGTGACCAGTCCCCAAGCCTTCTGTCTTTTGTGAGGAAGGTGACAGCTGAAAAGAGTCCAGATCCGCCCAGCGACAGCAGTGGTTGAGTGGTGGGCCACCGACCTTCGCATGTCCTTGCTCCTCGCTCCCTTCACAGGGGGCTTGGGGGGCTGGAGGGAGCTCGGCTCAGGTTGAAACTTTTTGCTAGACCTTTAACTGTGGTTAGGGACTCAGACGTTGACATTTTTCTCCTTTATGGTTTTTGTTTGTTTGTTTGTTTTTTAGCCAGTTGATTAGAGTAAGACCTTCACTGCCCCCATGGCTTTGTGCTCTTCGGACTGGAAATTACATGAGGTGGGAGTAAGTATTTTTTGCATGAATGAAAAGGGAATAGTTGACAAGAGAGACATGGAGGCCCAGCTCCACCCTCCCTCGTCAGTGGACCACTGATCAGGGCAGTCGAAGGTTGTAAATGAGGTGATGCCTACAAAGGGCACTGTAATTGCTCAGGAGGAACCAGCTCGGATCACGTTAGCTGTTCCTGATCTCCAGTATGAGAGCCTTCGCTAGAGTTCAGTAAGAGTCTTCTCTGACTTGTCCGCACATGAGAATCATGGGGGGAACATTTGAAAAATGACGCATGCCCGGGCCCCACCCCAGAGGTTCTGATTTAATCCAAGGGGAGGGGCCTAGGTGCCCAGACTTCCCGAAGGCTCTTCAGGAGATTGTAACACGAGGCCGTGGCCAAGACCACCTGCACCTGTTCTGGGTTAAGGCCCTCACCTAGAATCAGGGCAGCCTGGGGGAGCTCGGGGGCGCTGTTCTTCCCCTTTGAGCTTTTGGGGTCATTGGCACTCTTTATGATTTCCAGGACTTGGAATTTTTAGACAAGTCAAATGGTTTTAGAATCAGGAGAGATTCTGACCAGATCTCAGAAAAAGCCTTCAAATTTGGGAGACTCAGGCCATTTAGTGTGGTTGGCTTGGGGGAGAGGCTTTAGTGAACACTGGAGCCTACTGATGTTCCTAAAACCTTAAAGGGAGTGCTTACAGCGAGACTGGGGAAAGAACAGAATGACTCCCTTTAGTGCTGGGCCAAGGTGTTTCTCCCAGAGAGAGAATGAAGATGGAACTTTCTGGAACAAAATTATACGGTCACAGTTGCTCCAGACAGAGCTATTGGAATGGATGATTAGGGGCATAAAGTGAGGTTATGAAGAATCCCTGCCAGGGCCCCTCTGGATGTTAGCCAGTGTCTCCCTTGATGTTTCATCTTTGGCACCAGCCCCTCTGACTCAACTTCTCCTTGTGTTTTTACTCTCTTCCCAGGACCAGCTGCTCACTTTCATTCACTGCTCCTTCTCCGCCATCACGGGCCTTAACCACTTTGTAGCTCTAGCTACATTTTCCTTTCCCCTCTCCTTTAGTTCCTGTTTTATATTTGTGTTTTCTGTTATCAGGTGGAATTGGAGTCATGCCCCACAAGTCTGTGTTAGCTGGGAGGGGGGATGGAATGAGGTCACTGAAAGATTGGAGGCGGAAAGTGCTTTAAGAAGTATCGGGGCTGGGACCAGTCTCCTGGGAGACAGGAGGCTAGAGGGTCAGAGCTCCAGCCCCTGGGAGCAGCTGAGTGGAGCTGTGTGAGGGGCCTGAGCTTGCCTGTGTGGGTTAACACTGACCATCCAGAAGAGCCAGCCTGGGCCTGCCCAGGCAGGGTCTCTGCTCTTGGTGTATCCACAGAGAATAAACATCCCTTAGGCCAGGTGGTCCAACTGCTTGCCTGCTACAAGTCAACTTTTCTAAAGACCTTCATCATAGCTCTGTGAATATTGCTTATTTCACAAGAGGATTTTTTTTTTAATGGGTTATCTTTATTTTGTTCTCTGTGTTGCTGAGAATCTCTCTCTTTTCATTTTATTTTGACAACTTGTTGGAAAATTCTTGCCACTTTGCTAACTTTCAAGATGCCTAGCAACGTTTTATAGATATTTTGGAACGTTTGTCTCTAATCATTTTAGCGAAACCATAATAAATCATTTTATGAAAAGCACCCTAGAGACAGTAAATCTTTCCTGAGAGTTGTTTCAGAATGCCTTATTCTACAGAGCTACATATATTTTTTTTTTTAGTTTTTAGGTAATGTAGTCTTTATGTCGGGTCTTAAAAGGAACAGCTCTGGTTAATAGCCCACTTAACGTTCAGGAATATCTGGAAAAGTGGGTTGGTGTTGGCGCATAGGCTGAATGCAAGCAGCCTGCGGTGTCGGTGGGGCTGACTGGGGCTGGCTCCTTGCCTCCAGCCCCTGTCTCTGGCCACAGCAAGGACACTGTAAATAGGGCCCATTAAGCCAGTGAATATTTCTTGACTGTTAGGCAGGAGTTTGACCAGATAATTTAACATTTTAAAGGCATCTTGGTGTGGGAGTAGAGTATTTGACTTAGAACTCTCAGAGAAAATATTTTCTTGTTTTTCTCTCTGTGTTGTTTTTGTGTTTGCTAGGAAGTGTGTGTTTGTTAGGAAATGTAATAATTTATGCAGCCCCTGAAAAGACATTCTTTGGATTCATTTTGCAGCTGGTGTCTGAGTTTCCTAAAGAATTTGGATTTACCTGCCTATGTCCAAGCCCTCAGTTGGGCTTACTGTCCTATGAGAATCTCTTGTGGGGAAGGGGCTGACCTTCTTCATTACTTACAAAGAATTTCCCCCCCTTCTGTTTTTTGAGTTGTGCAACAGAAAAGAATGCAGTGTAGGATTTAAGGGAGAGAAAAGCCATTTTCACTCCAGGGTTCTTTCTTGCATGGTGAACATATAGAAAGGATACACCAAAGTTTGAAATACTAGTGTTCCTTTCTATTTGATAGTAAGAAATTAGTCTTGTTGCTAGTTTTCGAAGGTCTTTAAGGAAAGGTTCTGAAAAAAATATTTTTTTTTAACTCTAGAAAGCTTAGCAGTTTACCAAGTTTTTGGTTAACAGCCACATGCCTTTCCTGGATGATTCAGGAAGTTCTTCTCGGTCCTTCTAAAGCCTTTGGGCCACCATTGGATAGACAGCTTGATAAATCAGCTCTTGTTTGATTTTCACATGTAAACCAGAAGTTATTTTGATTCAATTTATAATAGAACATGACTCTTTTTTTTTCAGACGTGAACATTTTAGGTGGCCACAAGCATATCCCGCAATGAAGAACCTTTAAAAAAACAAGTGGCAGGTGGTCCCATTCAGCTCTACCAGTTTAGATGTGTTTACCTCCGGAGATGGAGCGAAAGTAATTGTATCTGGCAGATTGCAGAGTAAAACTGTCGTCACTGCTAATTATTCAGTGACTCCTATCTCTGCTGCTTCCCATTTTAATTCAGACAGTAAGTGTCTGCAAATGTCTGTGCTAAATATTCCTCTTGCTATCAGACAGCCTCTAAGAGTGTGAGTGTGTGTGTGTGTGTGTGTCTGAGAATTGATAATTTTGCATTCTTCTTTTCCTTCCCTTTCTCTGGTGGTTTATTTTCAGTGGAAGACTAGTGGAAATAGATAATCTTTTCCCCTGATCCTGGTCACCCGTGTCACCAGCGAGGAGCAGGAAAGAAGGGATGGGCTCGGTGCGCGGGGTCAGGAGGACTGGAGGCGCCCATGGGTGTGGCCCTGGTGGCAAGTGGTACCATTTCTACTGGGTTTTTAATTTTCTTAAAGTGAGATGCTTAGCATATTCTAGTAAATTTAAAGACTGAAACGTGAGAAATGACTTCAGTTCCTCCTGTGCAAGGATCAGTGGGATGTGTAGCCCTGTCCCCTTAGCTGTTTAGGAGAAAGGATGCCTGTTTCCCGGCCACTTGGTGAGGAGTTGTTGGGCACAAGGCCCCTCATTTCCAGAAGGCGCCCTATCTTTTTGACTCTCCTAGTCTCTGTCTTATTGTGGCCTCACGAGGGAGACCAGAAAGCCACGTCAGTGGGTAAACTGCATCAGGAGGCCAACAGGCAGAGCTTCAAGACAAAAACAAGACCAGAGGCAAAGGTGCTAGACAGTTAAGCAGTTCCAGGTTAAAGTTTAAGCCAATCTCTGCCTGAAGACACAGCTGGCCACACGCATCCCAGCATCCTGGCAAGGGGCAGCTGGCCTGGGACGGTCGGCCCGGCAGGTCCCCCGCACCCCCCGCTGTCCTGTCTGGTGCGCTCGGTGCGCTGGGCGCCACCCCCCACCCGGACCCCACCTGGCCCGCCTGCTCCCCTGCACCCTGGGCAGACCTGGGGGACAGTCCACACAGCCCTGCTTATAGTCCACATGTTACAGGATTGATTCCAGTCCCCTGCTGACCCATGTGGAACATTTCCCTACTCATTTTTTTTTAAACCCCCTCCCTGAGGTATAAACAGTTGAATTATTTTCCAGTCTGGTCAGGGAGGTAGAGAATCACAAGTGAAACATTTGTGTAATAGGCAGAGTTACTCATTTTTGTTTCACTTAAGTCTTTCCATTCACGTACACTTGACCATGTTCTCATGATTCCCATTCGGGGTGATGCCTTCACCGGGGTGGGGGGGGCGGAGGCACGGGGAATACCCTGCCATTCTCCCCGGAACCCCAACCCACACCTCTAGACGAGCCGTGTTCTGACTTTCCAGCTTTTCCTTTAAGCAGACCTTCACTTACTCAAGGTTTAGTACCTTTTGTTTGTTCCAAACTGTACCGAGGAAAGTCTGACAAAGCACAGACCTCCCTGTTGGTGTTATCTGTGTTTTCGTTGATGAATTTCAGTTCTCTCCTTAAAGGATTGCTTCTCTATCCCAGTTTCCTTTGTCTCGTGCACATTAATGAATTTGCTGTTTGAGGCGGTGATTTTGGTCTGCTGTGAGTTGGAAGATCTTACTCTCTTTCAGCGCAGTGCCAGTTTTTCCGTTTTGTGCGGGTTTGGGTATAGGAGGAAGGTGGGGCTGATTCCCCCTTCCTGGCAGGTCCTGTGGGTGGGGTCCCGTGCTCTGTGCTCCAGGGGGGTGAGGCTGGGGTCCAAAGTCACATCTGATACCAAGTCCATTGTGTTTTTTTCTCTGTATCTTCCTCTTTCCAGAAAAGAAGGTATATAAACTCAAAGTTTCTTTCTTCCTCCAGCAGCCTTGTTAATGTCAGTGCTATGGCTGAGTTAAATTTCTTTCTTCTCTTTCTCCTTCTTTTGTATTTACACTTTGGCTTAATTTGTTTGCTTTCTCCAGACTTAAGCTGTGCCTGAAAATAGAGCCTTCTTGAATCTCACTGCTCAGATCGGTGACACCCGCATTTTAGAGCAACCAAGAAAAGTCATAGTGGATATTCTTGAGATGAATTCTGGAGGCTTTAAATAGCCTGCCTGGTAGCCCCCCCCCTTTCCTGCCCCGCCCCTGAGACAGAGGGGAGAGTGTGTGGAAACGGGGAGATGAGGACAATGGCCTCTCCCATGCCTGTTCTCCTGAGGTGTCTAGGTGTCTTGTTTCCCTGGTGGGAGAGAGGATAGGAAAGACGGAGTTCCAAGCCAGGGGACAAGGTTGCACGTACATTCAGGTGGGCTGTGGAGGCCCAACAGATTCCGGAAGCCTTTGCTTGAGACAGAGATGAGCTCCCTGTTTTGCTGTGGAGTCTAAATCCTAGAGTGGGTGATGTAGGAGTTGCTGCAGCGGTGTCCATTTAGCTGTGCACCTGTTACTTTGGGAATTAGACCCTATTTTTTCTTCTCTTAGATTTCCATGCTTTCCCATAAATAATGAGAATTTTTTGTTTTTTATTTTGCTTTGTACGGTCAAGCATGCCGCTTTTATGAATTGAGAGTATAGACGTGAATGTGCTTATTAGTCTCCGCCTGGGTTCAGCACAACTGATTTATTCTCAGATTCATATAGGGAAGTTGTTGAACTGACAGAATTGAGGGAAGATCTAAGCGAAAAGCATCAAAGTCTGTAATCCAGTGAAAAATAGGTCTTTGTCCATTTAAGTTTCGGACAACTGGGCTGTGTGTAAGTTATGCCAAGGATATTTTTAGAATTCAGGATCTCATCTTAAGGCTTCCAATTATTTTGATTCCCCAACAGACTCTAAAGGGTACAAGAAACAGTGAGACAGGAAAAAGATAATTTCTGTAGAGATAAGCCCAGAATCTTGCTATGGTAATTAATTGGCAGAAAATCAGTAATTCAGTGGGAAGTCTCTCAGCCAATGGTGGCAAAAGACAATGCAGTGGATGTTAGTGAATTTGGGAGAATGTACAAGTGTCAGTGAGCTAATTGGGCGAATTTACATACAGTGTTACTGTAGTGTCACACAAGACTAGTCGTTTGGGAAATTTATAGATTAATGGAGACCCAAATAAACGTTTAAATACTTTAACCATTTGTCCTTAAAGAGAAGCCTCTATAAATGTATATTTGGCTTAAGGAGTGAAGATGGACCTGCTTTTTGCATTGTCATGTGATGATTAAGAAATGTTAGCTTACTTGCTTTATTTCTCACATCTGTTTCCCTGTGGGAGTTGCCATCAAAATGTTCCTTTTTAAGACAGTGGTTCTTGAGTGTTTTAGTCTCGGGACTTTTGTACACTCTTAAAACTTATTGAGGACTCCAGAGAGCTTTGTTTATGTGGTTATATCTAGTGATGTTTATTATATTAAAAATAAAAACCAAGAGAGTTAAAAAAATTATTAAAACTAATGAATTCATGTTAACATAAATACTATTTTTATCAAAAGTTACCATTTTCCAAACCCAAAGAAACCTTATTAGGAAGTGTTTTGGGTTTTTTTGTTGTTGTTGTTTTGTTTTAAACATTTATTTATTTGCGATAGAGTGAGAGAGAGAGAGCAGAGTTGGGGGGAGGAGCAGAGGGGGAGGGAGAAGCAGGCCTGCTGCCGAGCTGGAAGCCGGATGCGGGGCTCCATCCCAGGACCCTGAGCACATGACCTGAGCCGGAGGCATACTTTTAACCAACTGAGCCACCCAGGTGCCCCTAAGAAGTGTTTTGTAATTTTTTTATACCATAAAACTGCCTTTAATATCTGGCATAATGGAAGACAGCTGGGTTCTCATCTTTGCATCTGCATCCGTTCTGATGTGAACGTTGTTCCGGTTGCCATATATGATGAAAATCCAGCCTCCCACAGATATGTGGGTGGGAAAAGGGTGGGAACGGGAGTGTTTCAATTTGTTTTTAGCTATTTGTGGATCTTCTTCTTTGATACTAGGACTAAACAAGTGGTGGTTTCTTAAAGGTTGGTTGAGACGTGGATTCTGAAACCATACAGATGAACTTTTAAAACTCTGTTCTGGGTATGGTTTTAAAGATCCTGCATCGGTCATTTGGAAAATCTCCCCAAGTGTTGTTACATTTTATCTTGCAATTAAAAAAAAAAAATCATGTCACCAATTAGAAGAACCTTTAAATGTAGGGAAGTTGTCACCTTCACGGTGCACAGGGGTGTACACGTTTTCAAAAAGTTTATTTGCACAGAAGCTGGGCTCTCATCCGTGTGTCAGCTGCTTTCCTTGAAAGCAGGCCCGTGTTGTCCCTTTCCTGGAAAGTGTCTAGCACACAGCCATGTCCGGAGAGCTGGAGTGTGTGTATCACTCTCTGAGGTACAAGGCCGTGTTGTGTGAACAAAGCGGCTTGTGCACCTCATGCTCTGTCTTAGGGGTGCTTTCCCGTGCAACGCGTGCAGCAGCGGGGGTTCTGCGTGCTCCCCATTTCGTCCCACAGGGCGGCAGAGAGTACGTGCTCCAGGCCCCAGATTTAATACGATTCGTTACTTTTGCTTCTTCATCCAGGACATTAACTGAAATCATCTTATCTACCTATCTTTAGTTTTTATTATTTTATTTATCTACTTACTTAACTGCCATGTGTGGCACGATTCCTGCCTTGCTTCACCCTAAGGCCCAGGCAGTTTTACACATTGTTGCATTTCTACGACACAGTACAACAGGCAGACAGGGTCTTAGAATTATTATGAATGTAGTCTGACCTCCCAGATGCAGCTGAAGAGCCTCAGGGACTAGAGGGCCTCCACGGTTCACACGTTTGAGAACCATTGCTTTCAGACGGATGGGGAAGGTGCTTAGGGAAACAGGAGCTAGACTTGGTTTGTGCGGATGGTACAGAAACAGACCCCAGACATGGGGCAGGCCAGAGGTCAAGTGAGTTACCTACCGGAGCGTGGAACTTTCGTTGGGGGGGTGGGGTGGATGTTAGCCCCTGTGTCCTGAATGTCTACAGCCTGGGATGTGACTCAAGAAATCCGTGTTGTAGTTTGAATACATAGATCAAGAGTCATGGGCTTATAAATTCAGTGGGTTTTTTAACAATCACGTTCATCAAGCTTTCCTTGTGTTATAAAGGTAATTAAAAAGTTGTGGGATGTGGCTGCCCAGTCCCTCCCATCCCATGCTGCATGGTGGATGCTCTGGCCACTGTCTTCGTCCTTAGCTGCCCTGGCCCTTGTAGGGCTGTCTCCTATTCTGTGGAGGTCCCTGTCCCCCGCTGTGCAGAACACTCAAGCAATCAGAACTGCAAGTTGACATCAGCTTAAGAAAGCCCATGTTTTCCATGATTACATGTCAGATGACAAGGGCCGCATGGAGTCGGTTGTGAAATGGATCCGCTCTTGATGAGAGTGTGTCATTCACTCCCGTTGTCCTCATGCTTTGCATCGTGACGAGGTGGTTCAGCAGTTGATTTTGTTTTGTACGTATGAAGCATCCCACGTGAGTTCTTCTTCTGGTGGCTCCAGAAGAGAAAGGTTTTTGTGCCTGGAGGGACACCTTGTCATTGCTGCTGGTGCTTTTCTTTCTTCTTCCTGAGCAGAAATTTATCTGGGCGACAGTGAGGACGGATTTATACTTTGTGGGTGAGAATGGCTGCCTTTGTTTTTGTTTTTGTTTTTAGAAATTGAGTCAGTCTGGTTAATGGGGGACTCATGCGTGGATACTTTGCCCCATTTTATTTTTCTCTTGAGTTTTCTGATTTTGTGGAATGGGACGAGGGACTCTCCAGTGAACGTGGACTCCCCAGGCTGGAGTGGGTCCCTTAGGGCCTGTTGAGAACAGTTGAGGTTTCCTTCAATTGCTCTTCGCATTAGGAATCCCCAGTTGTGGAGGCATTCTGGAGACGATGTGCCGGTCTGGGTAAAATGAAAATGTCTGATAAAATATTAATAAATACCTTATTGGATGTCTGCTCCCGAAGATGTAGATGAGAGGAGCCTAGACATTCTGTTTTATGACTGTCTTTTTAATTGACTTCACTGTGACCAGATAGACCGGTGGGGTCATTGAGAAGATAACAAAGCGGGCGCAGGAAACACACAAGGTCTTGAGGGGGGTGAGCCCAGGCTTGGTGTTTTTGCTTTCATGTGGGATTTTTCTGGAATAGCCGATGAAGCCAAGCTAAGTAAATATTATCTTCTTTTCATGTTGGCCTTTTGTTTCGAAATACCATTCCAACTCTGTTCTCTAGCTTTCTTTTTATTGCTGATACTATTTTTACTGATCAGAGGTCCTACCTTTCCAGTCTTGCTCATTGCGCTTTCCTTACTTTGGAGCCTGTGAAATCTTTCATTCAGTTCAAGAGGCATTTATGGAGCGTTTGCAAGTCAGGAGCAGTATTACTACCAGCCTGCGTCTTTGTTTTCTGTCCGTTTCTAGAAGCCCTGAGATTTGCATGTTCGGTGTCAGCACGCCTTCCCTGCCTCTTCTTCGCTCTGCCTTTCCCCTCTTAGGTGGTTCAGATTAAGAGAACTTTGTGATGGAGAAAGACTGTTCCAGGCAGACTTTCTTCCTCCTTTGTTCTCTTTATGCGGTTTCACTTCTGTTCTTCTTTACCCTTGTGTTGTGTGCCCACAGCTGCAGGGGTCAAACTGTGGGCCCCTTCTTGGGGGTAGGAAGACTTTTGGAGGGCGAGGGAGCTAGGAAGCGGGGGGAAGAGAGAGGACATTGGAGGAGATTCTTCTTCTTTGGTCAGTTTCTACTTTTGCAAAGTTCCTCACCTTTGGCCCGTCTCATTCTTACCCCTGACTTAGAGACTGCACCTCTTCATCTGTGCTTTGTATACCGAGGCCCACGTTTTTCTGTGGTGGCCGGATGACCACTGCCAGAGATGAGGTTGTAAAATATCTCCTTTCACTGGGGTATAAGGGGAACTCAGCTAGAAAATCAACAGTAGCCTCTAGACTAGGATACTGATTTTATTTTTAGGACTGTCACCTAAAGGTCTAATACACTGGTACCGAGAAAACTGATGGAACCCATGTTTTCTTGAATATGGCTGATAACCTAAATGGATGGGTAAAGGTTATTCTCTTATTAAACTTCACATGGCCTCCTTGTAATTTTTCCCTACATTGTGTATCAGTTACAGAAGTTAGCTTTGCTTTTTTTTTATTTTTTTATTTTTTTATTATTTTATTTTTTTAGCGAGAGTGAGAGAGAGGGAGCACAATCACGGGAGGGGCAGAGGGAGAGAGAGAATCTCAAGCAGACTCCATGCCTAGTGTGGAGTCCGACACGGGGCTTGATCTCACAACCCTGAGCTCGTGACCCAGGCCAAAATCAAGAGTCAGAAGCTTAACCGACTGAGCAGCCCAGGCGCCTCAGCTTTGCCTTTTCTACATTGATGTATGTAAAAGAAAGATCTATGTCTCAGTTGAGTAGATACATAATTGTTCAAAATCTGAAGAAAGTGAAATAATGGGGCATAAATGAAATGCACCCTTACTTCTTAGTAAATGGTTGATACATATCAGCTGGGATACTCCTCCCCCTCCCCCCCACCCCAAAGGTGACAGCATAGATATTATGTAACTTTGCACGGTCAGATTTCTTTCTTCTGTTCCGGATGTGGTCAAGCCTACAGCAGACAAAAACATTTTCCCTTTCTCAGTTTTCTTCTTTTTCTTCTGTCTGGCTTACCCAGCCTATCATAGATTTTCATCTTGCATTTTGTGTAAGTGATACTTAAGGATGACTCAAGAAATGCATCTGGTCATGGGCTCTGTCCCTTTCAGTGTCAGAAAACAGGGACGGCACTACTAGCAAGGTTCTTAGTCGGGGCATGTTACCTTTTATGGACACCAGTAGGCATCTGTGTCAATTTAGACTTCTGAAGTTTATTATGGTTGCTATGAGCAGCTACCCTGAAAATAGGGAATCTACTTAAATTTCTGAAGTATGTTTTAGACTTTCTTTTCTTGATTGACTTAATGAACACTATTTCGGGTGTATAATAGAGGATCCCCCAGTCTTAAAATGGCCTCATAACATTGTTACATCAGAACTTTGTTCAACCTGTAGAGAGTGTAGGATACCATGGGTTTCCGAGTGCACTCCATTGGATCATGGGTGCTCCTAAGGTTGGATCAGCCTTCAGCTCTTAAGATAACAAACCACCACATTAAGGAATGATACTTTCTTATTCGTTAAGTTTTGCTTGTCTCCATGCAGATAATTAAAGCAGGCTAGTGAATGGAAGGACATGTATCAACTGCGTGTGCCAAGTTCAACACTTTTTTTTCCTGGATAGGTGTGCTTGTGGTGATGCACGTGACTCCACCAGGCACATCTTTCTGCTAATAAAAATGTTCCCTGTTCTCATGCTAAAATTATATCATTATTCATCATGTGTTACACACTGGGTAGAGGAGGGGCTGTTCACTGGAAAATATCATGACTTTTTGCTGCTCTACCCTCCACTGAAGCGAGTCTGAAAACCACTGGGTGTGTGAGTGAGTATGGCAGGGCAAAAGGCTCTGGAAGAGGCGGCTGGACAGACCGCCGGTGCTTGGTTGCCTTGGTTTCGAGTTTGGACTTTGTGGTCACTGAGGAGTAGTTAAAGCTTTCTAGCTCAATTTAGCAAGGGCGTACTGGTTCCCAGGAGTCCTTCTTACCTTGTTTGTGGGAAATACTGAAAGAGCCCAGAGTGTTTCCTCTGCCACATCAAGGACGTCTCAACAGTCATGGAAATTTAGTTACTCTTAGAAGTTCAAGAAAAAAATAATGTAATAAATTTATGGAAAAGGGCTGCAGACTTGGAATTAATTGTGGCATCATCACCAGCCGTTGTTTCCGAATACGAGAAGCTTGCCTGCTTAGGATGATGCATTTCACCAACTGTGTATTGATTACCTATTAAGCCTTAGGTCTCTGCTCATGAAGAATTCCTGATTGAAGGTGGCAGACATCTGTAAATAAATCATCATCTTTGAGACTGACGAATGTCAGAACAAAAGGTGTGAGGATTGGTCTTGGGGGGTAGCAGAGAGCAAGAGACGCTGTCTAGGAAGTTTTTCTTTAAAACTTTTTTCGTCTGGAAATGTCTGAGAAAGTTTTGTTGGAGTGAAGGCCTTTCACTGAGGCCATGAAGGATGCTGGTATTTTGGGTGATGGGAAGTCTAGCGCTTATTTATTTGGGAAAGATCCTATTGACTCTCTGACTGAGGCCATCTTAGATATTTGAAGGCTATTTTGAGGTTTAAGTTATGTACGGACTGTTTTGCACAGGTAATCCATCTGGTTACGAATGACAGAAACCCAACCTTAAGCAAAAAAGGAAAGGTGATGCTCAGGTAACTGAGGCATCTAGGAAGTAGCATGCTTTAGGCTCTGTCGGGTCCAGGGGCTCTAACATGGCCACAGAGACTATTCCTCTGGATCTTGACTCTGCTGTGCTGAGTCCTTCACGTCACTCTCTCTGTGTGATGGCAGCCGGTAGTCCGAGCTCACGTCCTCCTGGCTTAGCACTGTCAGCTGAAACGGAACTTTTCCCTCCCCAGACCCCTGTGTTATCCAGGGAAGATGTGGATGACCGTGCTTTGGTTCTGGACACTGAACTAGGCACCTGTGAGGGTGAGGGGATGCTGTGCCCCGAGGGGCCTGGTGGACAGCATTACGTAGGGGGCAGGGAAGGTTCCTCACAGGAGCAAGAAGAAGGGAGTGTGGGCAAGGTGTGCCGGGCAGACAGGCGCTGCAACTATCATGGGTCATGGCAGCAGAAGAAGGCTCCTGCAGGGAGAACAGAACGGGCAGCTGAGGTACGGAGCATGGGTTGAGGGGGAGATTTGGCAGGAAGGATGGGAGCTCAGCTTTTTGCGTGTTGAGTGAGAGGTGCTGGTGGGACATTGATGCGGCAGCTAGCTCTTTGGGCCCGAGAGAATGGGTAAAGCTAGCATGGTACCAAAGTAAGTGGTCGATTATAGAGATAGGCATGAGCTAAGCATGGAGAGGCATGGAAGGAGCTTAACTAAACTCACTGAGGAGGATCATGTGTTAGGCTGCATCACACGACCTTACTGCCTTTGTAGGTCAAAAATGGCAGCCCAGTGGCAATTTCCCATGATTCAGCCTCTTCCGTGGGAATTCTGGTTAGAAATGCCGGTGTTCTTCCTTCCAGCAGATGTGTATTGTATGCTCTGCACGTGCTGGCCTCCCCTGGTCTCATTCTCTGCGGCTTTCAAGTCTCAACAGAAAGCCGGTCTTTTCTCCTTCCTCTTTCCTCCCTTTCCCCTTCTCCCTCTTTCCCTTTATCCCTCTCTTCTTCCTTCGTTCTTTGGGAAATATTGATGGGGTGCTTCTGAAGTGCAGAGCACAGTGCCTAGTGCTGGATATGTAGGGTGGACCCGTGCCCACCCTCCTAGATTCTGGATTCTCGATATGAAAGCAGTGTTGGAGGGCCGATGGGCTGCTCTGTGAGGTGTGGCGTTGCAGGGCTGGCGAACACGCTTAAGAGGTATTGGTGTTGTAGGGCTCATGGGATATTGGCAGTGGTATGGTGTTGTAGGGGGCCGATGGAATGTTCTGTAAGCTACGGGGAGCCATCCAGGCCCTAGATTCTTCTTGATTCACCCTGGGCCAGGGATGGGGGAGAGGAGGCCTGTCTGAAAGTTGAATAGGTATGTACCGTGCTGATAAGATGTGAGAGAATGGGACTCTCCCTGCTACTCCTCACCCCTTCGCCGTGGTTCAGCTACTCCAGTGTTACCTGCTATAGGAAACCTTTGATTACCCGCCTCTCTCTTCCCAGGTAAAATTTCTCCTCCCCCTCCCTGGTGCCCCAACAGTACCCTATTAGAGATTTCATCCACTGCATCCCATTGATGCTCTGTTCCACTTCTATGTTAAGGCTGGCTCCCTCCATTAGGCAGTAAGCTTTAGGTGACAAGAACTATGTCTTAATATGGACAACGTTTAGTGAAGAGTTTGGATGCTGGAGGTGCTGAGTAAATATTTATTGAATGTTGAAATAACTTTGAAGGGACTCTGTTGGCAGAGACCTTCTGATTTCTACCGGACTTAAAAAGAATGCCAGATTATATATACAAAGGAATATCATTCAGCCTTAAACAAGAAGGAAATCCTGCCCGTATGTGAGAAGGATGAAGTTGTGGGACATTATACTTAGTGAAATAAACTAGTCACAGTAGGACAAATGCCACATGATTCTACTCACATGAGGTATCTAAAAATAATCAGACCCATAGGAACAGAGAGTGGAGTGGTGGTTGCCAGGGTCTGGGCAGGGGGCAAAAGGGGAGTTGCTGTTCAAGAGGTATAAAGTTGCTGTTATGTAAGATGGATAAATTCTAGAGGTCTGCTGTACAACACTGTGCCTATTAAGTTAATAATACTGTATCGTGCGCTGAAACATTTGTTAAGAGGGTAAGTCTCCTGGTAAGTGTTCTTACAATAAATTAAAAAAAAAATATATATATATATAGCAGCCACCAACCTCCCCCCGCAAAAAAGCCCCACCTGAGTGACGTAGCGCATCATGCCTCCCTGAAATCACAAATGAAATGTCTGCAGTGAAACCACATTACCACCCATGTTGAGAGTTTTACCTGACCTGATTCACAGCGCAAACAGACTCTATAGAGTGGTCGGTCATTTGCTTGAGGCTGGAGCTGACATCTTGTCTGTGATTTAGACGCCTGCGTAAAAACAGACCTTTAAATGGACTGAAAACAGTTAACAGAGACCCCTCAGTCTCTGGGTGTCTCTGTGCAACTGGTGGAGATGGTAAAGCCTGATGACAAGTGCGGGTGAGCGGTCAGTGCTGTTGAACGCTGGGCGTGACAGGTGCACTGGCTTCCAAAATGCATTTCCTGGAGCAGATGACGTTCATCTACAGAATCCTCCATGATCCCAAACTCTCTCTAGGAACTGACTCGCTGTTTAAATCTGGTGCCGATTCCACATTCGGTTACACTCGTCTAGAGGAACTGTCTCCTGAAATGTGTAGTCTCCTTTTGGAGCAGGTGAGGTCTGGGTTAGGATTCTAGCTGTGCACCCCTGGACCTAATGATGATGCAGAGGAGGTGGCGATGGTTCCTAGATTAGGTACAGCAATTGTGGCCGGCCTGTTGGCCCAGCTTGCGGTGGGGGCGGTGGTTACAGGCAGGTATTTCTTGCGCACGTTGCCAGAGTTCACAGGTGCAAGGCCAGAAATCAGTGTTTGGGACTTTGCCTCCTGGAAACATGTCATTATTTGGAAAGGAATTTTTATTTTTAAAATAAAAAACAAAAACAGATTTAGCCTTTCTCTGGTGCTTTTCCTGAATACTGGCGAGCCTGTCCTAACATTGGAGAAATAATGACTTTGAGCTGGGTGGAATATTTTTATTCTTCTCAGTGGAAAGTAAATATTTGCCTTCACTTTCTCAGAACCCCGTGTCACTGGGAAAGCAGCTGAAGAACCTGCTGGTAAGAACAAAGGCCAGGCCTCTCTTTGCCTGCAAATCTGGTTTTCTGGCAGAGCTCCCTGTTGAAGTGTGAGTCGTCCCCCTCTCAGCAATGGACCAGGGAACAGGAGAGCATCTTGCCTTTCCCGGACCCTCGCTCTGCAAGACAGCCCTCAGTCCCAAGTTCTGCTGTTTGAGAGGATTGAGGCTCTGCTGAAAGCTCAGTAATTTTCTTCTTGAAAGCAAAAACAAGGCAAAAGACAATAGCCAGTTGCCTTGTATAAACCACCTGCTTCATAGGAAATGAAGCGAACCTCTGGAGCTCCCAGTGCCACTTGGAGGATTTGTCCTTTCTTTTCCTGTCGGTAAACAAAGGCAGTTGGTTGAATGAGTGGGGGCATGGATTGTTTACAGGATGTTTGCTGTATCAAAGGAAGGAAAAGTGCCTTTTACAGAGTTGTGTTCATTGTGTCGGGGACATTACAACATCATTTAAAGGGTCTCTGCTGGAGAAGAGAAATTAACCACAAAGTATTCAGTCGTGAAACACAAACTGTTTAATCAGTAGGACTTTTTAAAGACTTATTTCATGAATTACAGTTGAGGGTTTTATAATATATCAGCATTAAAAAAAAATGTAGGAAACCAGAAAGCCTCTTTAGAGAAAAAATAATGGGTTCCTAAGACTTTGAAAAATACTGATACTTCAGAGGACTCAGTTTTTTTTTTTAATTGCACAGGTTCATGCTTTGTGTGCAAGAAACATTTATCATTTATAGTACCGTTGTGTCTCCTATGTAGGCCTTCCCAGGTTGCATTTCGGTGCTATGTCTGGATCTCTGGTGTTCCAGCTCTGTCTGGAGACTCTTTTTCAGCTGAGAGGTGTCATGAACATGACAGAGTGAACGAATGGTTGGTTGGACTTAATAAACTAGTGAAGATTGAAACAATGACGTAAGATGCCCAATAACATGTTCTTTTTCTAATTAATGTTGGGAAATCTTTTGATAACATACTCTGGTGTTGTGTGTGTGTATGTGTGTTAACTATACATAATATAATTTTTAAATGTGTAGTAGTTCAGTGGCATTAGGTATATCCATATGTTGTGCAACTATCTGTCTCTAGAGACTTTTCATCTTCCCAAACAGAGATTTTGAACTCATTAAACACTAACTCCCCATTCTCTTCCCCACCCCTGGCAACCACCACTCTACTTCCTGTCTCTATGAAGTGGATTATTGTAGGTACCTCGTAGAAGTGGAATCCTATAGTATTATCCTTTTGTGACTGATTTATTTCACTTAGCACCGTGTCTTCAGGGTTCATCCATGTTGTAAAATGTGTTGTAATTCCCTAATTTTTAAAGCTGAGTGATATTCCGTTGTATAGATTTACCACATTTTGTTTCTCCAGTCACTGGTGATGGACCCGGGTTGCTTCCACCTTTTAGCTATTGTGAATAATGCTACTATAAACATGGGTGTATGACTGTCTTTTCAAAACCATGCCTTCGGGGCGCCTGGGTGGCTGTCATTAAGCATCTGCCTTCGGCTCAGGTCATGATCCCGGGGTCCTGGGATCGAGCCCCACATCGACAACTCAGCGGGAGGTCTGCCTCTCCCTCTCCTGCTCTCCCTGCTTGTGTGCGCTCTCCCTCTCTCTCAAATAAATAAATAAATACATCTTCAAAACCCGGCTTCCAATTCTCTTGGGTATATACCCAGAAATGGAATCACTAGATCCTATGGTAATTCTGTGTTTAAGTTTTTTGAGGGATTCTCCATACTGTTCTTTTAGATTTTTAAGCTTAGAATTGGTTATATTGGCTCTAAGTTAAGTCAGTGAGAATGTCCTTCCCCTCCCTTGCTGGTGCACTTAATCTTGAGTTCAGCCACAGTTGAGGGACTCATAATAGTAACGTTTCATCCGCTGTTTCAATGCCTCATAAAAATGGAGACAGACTGAGAAAGGTGGGCTTTCTAAAGCCAAGGCCAATCATTGCCTTGTTGGTAGGTGGCCCTGTAATTGATCACCATTCAATGTGAAAGGGGCACTGTTAATACTGTGCTGGGTCCATAGGCATAGACCCTGCTGTCCCGGCACACCCCACTTACTGGGGTGTGTCTTTTTTTTTTTTTTTTTTTGAAGATTTTGTTTTTTGACAGAGAGGGAACACAAGCAGGGGGAGTGGGAGAGGGAGAAGCAGGCTTCCTGCGGAGCAGGGAGCCGGATGTGGGGCTCGATCCCAGGACCCTGGGATCATGACCTGAGCCGAAAGCAGACGCCTAACAACTGAGCCACCCAGGCACCCCTGGGGTCTGTCTTTTGTAGGGAGCAGAGTGCAGGACCCTGGCAGGATTTAGAGAAGCCACATTGTTGCCATTTCATCCAAGCTGTGCATTGTCGCGTGTTTATTCTGCAGGATGTCAGGAAGGAGTGTGGTCCTTAGTGCACCTGGCTGCAGTTCAGTTTGCAGAAATTCTTTTACTTACTGTTTTTAGAAATGATGTAGCAAAAGATCATGATTTGAGGAGCTGGACTGACTTGAGTTCACACCCTGTCCTGTGTGATTCACTTTGCGCAAATAATCAATGTCTTAGAGGACCAGTCTCCTCAGCCGGGAGGCAGAAAAGACTGATTTTGTTTTTCAGTGATTGTGGATTTGGAAATCACATGGAAAGTGTCTAGTGGAGTGCTTGGTACTTAGCGCCGCGTATCCAATATTGTCTGCTCCCGTTATTATTAAAAGCAGATGCAGTTTTAACAGAAGTTAGTACCCAAAATCGACACCTAGATTAGCAGTTGTCAAAATTTTGGTCTTAGACCACCCCCCCTTGACATCTGCAAAACTTATTGAGGGTCCCAGAGAGCTTTTTACTATGTGGCTAGGATTAAAATTGAGGCGTTTAAAAATAGTTACTAATTAACTAAAAATGGCAGTAAGCCCTTTGCCTTTTATTATAAATAACATGTTTTATGAAAATCACTTTTTTCTAAAACAACAACAAAACATTAATGAGCAGAACGGCATTGTTTTACAGTTTTGCAAATCTCTGTAATATGTGGCTTAAGAGAAGACAGCTAGACTTGCAAGCCTTATGCACTGTGACGTGTTACTCAGCTTCTAGAAGAGTCCACTGTGTCCTGGTGAGAGGAGCATGGAGAAGGGAAATGATGTGTTTTGCTGTGAGAGTGGATTGAACCTGGTAGACCCCTGGAAGGGCCTTGGGAACCCCTGGGCGCCCTCAGACCATGCTTTAAAAACTGCTGACCTAGAGTTTTTCTGTGAGTCTGAACTGGGTCTCTTTCCTCTCTTGTAGGTTCTTGCTCCTGGTCGAGCGAGCTGGAGCCTTGGAGCCTGCTATTCTCCCTGCTGAGGTGAGCCTGCCCCCCACCCATACCCCAAACCACTGCTTAGAGTTTTAAATTTGGGCTTCCGTGTCCCATGAATGGTGTTTTGTTTTGTTTTGTTTTGTTTTTAATTGTTTCTGTTCCCTGTGGCTTAGGGGTCGAATGTTCTGATTTTTTCACCCCTCCAGCCCATGCATAGATGAGCATCGCTTTAAGGAGCTGTTTGAACTTGGGGATTGCCTAAATCGGGGGCTTCAGAAGGAGTGACTGACAAGCTCCAGTGAGCATCCCTTAATGTGTTTGAAAGGCTATGAATCTTAAAGTTGGTTTGTATCTCTCTACATGGAGTGTCCCTTAGATTCTAGGGACAAAGTGGGAGCATAGTGGGGGATATGGGGCTGCACGCAGGCCTTGGTCCTGGTGGCGGGTGGGCCCTGCCCTGAGGGGCCCCTGGGAGGAAAGTGATGGAGGGCGAGGTGGAGGAGGGCCAGGGCTCCCCAGATGGGGCCCAGCCATCTTCCCGGGGCCCCACTGTGTCACCGGGGACACCTGCCTCCCACGTAGAATAAGGCAGAGCTCCCTGATCCCCTCCTTGTGTGTGTTCACAAGTATTGTATTTTCCATAACAGCAGGAAATCGGATGGGTTTGTGACGGAGCTGTCAGGAGTAACCATCCCCCTGCACATTCCATCTCTGGCCCTTTACCCTCCAAGTTCTTCGATGTGGATTTCCTCAAAACAGAGCTATTCACTTAGTTAACGATGTTAACTAACTCGTTAGTGATGAGCCCAGAACTTCGAATGGATGCATTACTTACACCTAATCTTGTCTTGGTCTTCCAGTATCTTCAGCTGGTCCAAAGTGTCCTCTCGAGTGCCGTCCCCTCCCTGTGGGGTCCACTGTAGGGTCAAGTCCCGCACTTAGGGGTCAAGTCTATGGCTCGTCTTTGTTCCCACAGCCTTTGTTTCTCTGAGTGTTGGTGCATTTTGAAGTCTGTGGCCTGAGAGCCTGCACTTTAAAATGTCGTTAAGTGGACAAGTGTGTTTTCAGTGGCAAGGTACCACAGGTTTTCTTGGTACCAAGTATAAACACGGCAAACATACGTGGATGGTGAGATGTCAAAACTACTTGCAGGAGAGGACGATGACCGGGAATGAAGGCAAGGGTAGCGAGAGGTCTGTTCCTTCTTGTGTGGGACTCACACAAGAGCACTTGGCTGAAGTGCTAAGGACCTTGCTGGAGCCTGAGTATATTCTAATATGGAAATAACAAAGAGGGGCGTCATTTACTTGTCAGCACAGGAAAAGGGAAGTATTACCTGGGTTGGTTTAAAGGAGAGACTCTCTCCCTCTGCTCAGCTGTGCTTGTCCTTCCTGGTTCCTTGGTCCCTGCTGCATCTGGGTGAGTAGTTCCTTCTGTTTCTGGCCTCAGGCCCCTGCAGGGCACAGGCTGCCTGGACCCCGCTCTGACCCGCCTTTGTCCCTTGCTATGCTTTCCAGCACTGTGGGGACTAGCTCTTGCCCGGAATGAACCCTGCTAGCTCCTAGCTTGCCAGGCTTATTCCTGATCAGGTGCGTACAGCAGCTAGCCTGGAGGATACCTTGTCCAGATTAGTTTCTTTATGGCTAATTTGGATGAGTGAAGTTTTATTGATTTTTCTACAATATGAGACTGTGTAAACATTTGTGACACAGGCTCACGATTTCAGGCGTACTGCATTTGGTCGAAAATTACATTCTTTAGTTTTAAAATTTATAGGTGTGTTTAGTCCAGGAAACACAGAAATATATAAAGTAGAGCATCAATCCCCCCTATAAACTCACTCCCCAAAGGCACTCACTGCTGATAGACCTTCTTTTAAACGTGCATGCACACTCTAAAACAAAAAACAAAATAAAAGTGGGATTACTCAATTCATACTGTTTTTCCAGTTGCTTTTTTCTTACCAGTACATTGTAGCTGTCTTTTCATTGTCAACATTTAGGTAGTTCCTACTTTTTTTTTTTTTTAATGATGAATTAGTTTTCATGTGTAGCTATACCATAATTTAACTAATCCCTGTTGAGGGACATTTAGGTGCTTGTCAGTGCTTGGCTCCTGTTAACAAAATGCTTGTATGTATATATAGACTTATACAACCATTTCTTTAGGATAAATTCCTAGGAATGGAATTCCTGGATGAAAGAGTACTCATGCTTAAACGTTTGGCAGATATGCTAATTGACCTTCAGATGGGTTGTGCCCTTTAGGATTCCATCTGTGACTCAGGAGTGAGCCTCTAGCTGGCACCAGCTGTGAATAATCTCAGTATTTTGTTTCTGATTCTAATGTAAAAACTCTTTCATTGTTTTAGTATTTATGTCCTTTTTTAAAAGAAAATTAATCTGAAGTTAGGCACCTTTATTGGCTACTTGTAATTTTTTTTTTGCCCACTAATCTTGGGAATTATTACATGTACTGATTTTTTTTTTTTTTGAAACTTCTTTATTCTGGATATTAGTCCTTTGTGACATGATACAAGTATTTTTGCAAATTCTCAGTTACTGTCTTTTTTGTTTTTTTGTTTTTTTAACCATTTGAGTTTCTTGCGATGTGAATCCGGACGAACTCTTTAAAAAGAGCGTAGCATGTAGTAAGGCTAGTCTTCTTTCCGAGTTGAAAATCCATTTCAGATGCTGTCCTAACACAGGTTGTGATTACAGCCCAGGTCATCACGAATCTTTCTGTTGTTATAAGGTATGAATGAAGTTCATTTGCTTCGGTTCTTCTATTTTCACTCGTGCAAAGATCATTATTCTCACGTAGACTTATATGTAAAAGTGCGTTGCTTGAAATCTGCAGATTTTGTAAGAGCATCGGAACTGAGGAGGTACTACACTGGTTTAATTGCTGACTTGTTGCGTAATGGTAGAGGGATGGTTTTACCATTTGGTCTCCTCATTTTCCCATTGATGAAATTAGGACTCCTTTAGCCTTCATGAAGGCTTAGCAGCCTGTTTATCAGAGGATCAGGAGACTTGTTCTGTGGGAGAAATCAATTATTATCATTAAGGGATTAGTAAGAAAAATTTAGGCTGAGCTCCAAATTCTGGTCCTTACAAAGATGAATAGGATTTTCCAGGATAGCTGGCACCATACTGGTCTCATGGTGTGTTTTCAAGCCTTCAGATTTCTGATAGGAATTAACTCTTTAGGCATCTTCTTCTTAGAAAGGAATATCTGGTTCCTCCTCTCTGCTCTCAGCTTTGCCTTCATCCTTGCGCCTTCTTGGAATCAAAATAAGTATTGGCAAGGGGTGCTAGGCTTCCTTTCAATCCTGTCTTCTTTTCTTTTTGGCCAACTTTGTAAGGCCAAGGTGGTTCTAAGGCTCTAGTGGACCTCAAGAGGGGCCTCAGTTTATTTCCATTGACTTAGAGTGTACTCACAGGTAAATTTCTCATTGTCCTGCCCAGGTTTCTGCAGAGGCATCATGCTTCTTGGATGTCTCTACTTAGGGGAACAGCACCGGGGTGGATGCCATCTGCTTGCGTCTGGTGGCAAGGTGCCAGTGATTGCCAGGATCTGGATGTCAAGATGAAGTCTGAACTGTGATGGTACCCGATCCTTTACAGGCTCCTAGACATTGGGAAATGCACTGGCCTATATATAAAATGTTTGGGTGATCTCACACCTCTTGCTGAATTTCATTTTTTGCTGCTTATACTCATGGGCTAACACAGACAGGTTCTAGATTATGTTTCAAAACATTCCATTTCATATTCCACTATCAGCCAGGTTTAGAAAGGGTTAGCCACCTCAGGCAAAGGATTTTAAAATCTGAAGACCTCATGGGTGAGAGGCTATGGGCTCTCCCATTCCATGCATCATGGAGGTTGATTTAGTTTAGTGAACGTTTATTGGGTAATTTCTGTTGGTGGAGCACTCTGTTAGGAGCCAAGGGAAACAAGATGATTAAAATGTGCTCCTTCCCTTTGAGAGTTTATGATCTAACAGGGAAGAAAGAAGCATATACAGATAGCTCTCATAAGAGGTTTGATTGCTGTAATCATCAAATACTAGGGAAATACCAGTGAGCTGAGTTGACCATGGATCTCTGCACCCATCAGGTAGGCTGGCATGTCGTAGTCACTTAATATACATGTTTGAATGGATGAGTGGACACATTTAGACACATACATTTTGGTGTGCTTTGTTCATAGCAAAAAAAGATGTGTGGAAACAGATGATTTGATGGATTTGTGTATGATCGCATACGGTATGAGATTTGGTGAAGTCACCAAGGGCATAGGGCAGGCTGAGCAAGATCCACCATGGAGCCATCCTTTCTCCTCCTACAATGGGGGCCATCCTGCTGGTTGCTCCTCCCAAGGCTGGGAGGACTCTCTCGAGCCCATCCCTTGAACAAAGTAGGGTTTGGTCCTTCATGTGATAGGTCCGGTGCTCGGGTTTCTTGTGGACTGATTCAGGCCAGTCACACTTAAAACTGCTTTGTACTTGGAATTCTTTTTCTTTCTTTCTTTTTATTTTTATGTGAATCATTAGTCATTTCATTTTGTTTCTTACAAACCTGTCATTTATTACAGTAGGGATTATTTTTCTTAATTCACAAGGTTAAGATGCACTTTTCTTGATAACCAGGGATTTCTTTTGCTTCTCTTTTTCCAATTTCTTTTCTTACCACTAGGTTCTATCTAGTCAAAGAAATGACAATGTGCTTTGTGTCCATTATATTACAAATAATATTTCCCAAAATGTAACCCCAGTCAATGTAATCACCTGGGAGGGACTTTATGATGGAGTGAGGCAGATCATCTCATCTGCAATATATTTGCTGGCCATTCTCTCCTCTCCTCAGTAGTTATTCTACTGCACTATTGCAGCTTTATTTGCTTACTGTTACCACTGTATAGTAGATAATATTTTAGTACTTCAGCTGTCCCATTTACTGTGCCAGCAGTTCTTTGAAGTAGGTGTTATTATCCACATTTTAAAGATAAGGAAGCTGAGGGTCAGAGAGGTCAAATGATGGTGCTCAGGGTTACCCAGCTAATCAGTTATGGAACCAGGAGGAGCTGGGCTCTCAGACCCCGTTCTTTGTCAATGCCCCAAAGGCAGGTCAACTTCTGGAGAAGGCTAAGTCATCTGTTTCATCTTATCTTACGGAAATTGCAAGACGTGGTCTTATTTTCTGAGAAGAACCAACAAGAAGAATTGGTGCAATTATGCCGATCCTGTCCATATATCGATCTTTCACAAAGATAAACATTTGATGTGTGGGACCAAATAGAATCCTAGCAAAACCTGAATGTGCATAAGATTCATATGAAGCAGTCATGGTATGTTCTGATACTCCGATGAGTGTTGGGTGAATGACCTGTCCGTGACCCCAACACCCGCTTGAAGTAGCGAGCCTCCCAAAACGCACTTGGCCCCGACCATCCTGAAAGCTGGACCTTTTCCTGGTTGGTCGAATCTTCACCTGAAGTGGCTTCTCAGTTGTGGATGACCTCTGCAAGGTGAATGGGATGAATAGTCAAGTCATTATATTAGGAATTCCATTACCAAAGGTTTACAGCACAGTGTCCAACTTTGGGTAGGTCTTCTGGAGAGTTCTTATTTGGAAAGCATTTGCAGTATCATCTTACAAAGACACAATTGTGAACATTCCCTTACTGAAAAGCTGCCATCACCATCCTTAGTTCGTGCACCTGAATGCCACCAGGGTGCTCCCACAGAACACATTGTAACTTTGTAAGTTACATCTCAGCATGGTGTGTTTTCTTTTCCTTTGTTTGTTATTAAACATTTCGCTGGAGGAAATATGGGTGGAAGATTTCATAAAGGAAGCATTCAGTGAGAACAATGGGTAGTGTTAAGACTTTGTTTCTGAAGTAAAGTAACTGTTTTTCCTCGAGAGAAGCAATTCAGGGGTAATTAGCCATGTGTCTGATAGGGGTGGGGAGAGCACCCTCACATTTTGGGTGTCATTCCAAACTCAGCCCTTGTGCCTCACTCCTCTGTGGTCTGGGACGCTGTAGCATTGGAGGTCTTTTGGTCCCCTTCACACCTTGAGGCACAACTTGACATGACACAACTGACAGAAAATCATGGCAGTCATCGCATCTATAAGGTTGTTTATTTGGAGAGTCTGCACGTGCAGTGAAACATGCTTAGTCTTTATATTTAATTACCTAACAACTGTGAACACATTTCTAAAATCGGATTCTTTGATTTTCTCTTTTATGCTCAATATAGTGATACTAGTAGCCAGCATTTGTGGGCACTTTTCTGTTCCAAGGCTTGTTGTGAGCCCTGGGCAGGTACAGTTTCCTTAAATGCTAACAGCTTCTGCCACTGTCTTCCATGCCCTGTGGATGCAGGGACTCCAAGGTCAGAGATGCCCAGGGCTCGTGTATGCATGCATCTGGCTTTTAGCCAGAGTCCATGCCGGCTCCCATGGATTTGCACAAAAACATCTGGCAAATGGGCTTGGTGCAGATAGTGTAGGTTAGTGACAAGAATGCGAACGAACCTTTATTTTAAATTTGGCCAGTGACAGGGTCTGCCACTCAGGTTGTCAGATTATTAGCGTCATGTAACCTGGGCAATTTCCTTAATGTTTGATGGGCCCCAGTTTTGATATTGGCAAAAAGGGTATAATAATCTATTGTAAGATTTTCATCCGAATTCTGTAAGGCAGTGCTTGTTACAACTGATCTAGTCATTTTATGTCCCTTTGATTTTATCTGAAAAAGCAACTGAAATCTTTTTTTTAAATTTTTTAAAAGATTTTATTTATTTGTGAGAGAGAGAGAGAACAAGCAGGGGCAACAGCAGAGAGAGGGAGAAGCAGGCTTCCCACTGAGCAGGGAGCCTGATGCGTGACTTCATCCCAGGACCCCGGGATCATGACCTGAGCTGAAGGCAGACTGAGTCACCCAGGTGCCCCTGAAATCTGTTTGTAAGACACTATAATTTATTCTCCCATCTGGGCTTTGTCCTCTCCCCGCTATAAAAATCCATGGTCGAGTCTCTTTTTTGTAAATATATTGAGAGAAGGAAAAGTGAGCGCTAAGGTAGAACTGGGGATGAAGGAGTACTAAAAGTGAGGTGGTAAGTTTTTACTCTTTTGTGATCTTATCTATTTCATAGTTGCCTATTGTGAGAGGATTTTTATTCTTTCCAGGAGTGGTGTCTAGAAACTGTAGCGCTGATGGCCTCTTGGTGGCCCGTCCTCTGCAGGCTGAGTGCCTGATGTTCATTCACCCCCTCCCAGCTGGCTTTTGTTGCCTGCCTCTCACCTGGGCAGTGGACCTGACTTGGCCTAAAAGCCTTTGTTGTTCTAAGCATGGTTTTCACCCTTCGTTACCCATCTGAATCACCCAGCAAGCTTTTAAAAATACCAATGCCTGATTTCTAAAACTGATACTTAGAAACTGAATTGCGACTGAATTTCCGATGTCTGTGTTGTTTTTTTTTTTTTTAAACTTCCCCAGCTGATTCTGATAGGCAGGGGAGGTGGAAAACTCAGCATTAGTGTGGGGGAGACCCGGAAGGGCCGTATTCCATCCTTACTGTAATGTCATTATCACCGTCAGTCGTGTCTGTTTCAGCGGTGAATGGAATCTCTTGGAAGTGGCTGTGAGTGCTGTAGAATCTAGAATCGTGTAGAATCAGTGTCCTCTTGCCCCTGGGGGCCCGTCCCTCTCCCATCCAGGCTGGAACGGCTCCGTGGGTCCCAGGTGTTCAGACAAGGTCAGGAACCCAGAGGGATCCACGGAGGGGGTGACCGCGGGGGCTTAGGTGCCGCCCGTGAATATGTTTGGTGTTCTTTGCCATTCCTTTGTCTATTGTTTGGCAGTTGAGTATGTAGGAATTATTCCTCGGTGTGATCTGCCTGCCGAACCGTACTATTTTTAGGCACTAACCCACACAATAGGTTTATAAAAAGGCTATTGAACCTTCTGAGGCTCTGCTGGATTTGGTCTGACAAGGGCTGAGTTACAAGTAGGCTCTCCCGCCTCACAGTTCAGGCATGTAGGATTTTTTTGTTTTTTCTTTATAAAGAGTCTGAATAGCCTAAAAATACAGAGGTTTGGCGGTCTGTCAGGTGATGCTCTCCTCCAGTGTCCCAGCTCTCCAGACACATCACTTTGCAGGTGTTGGTTAGATTGCTGATTTTTATTTGTTCTTCTTTTCCTTTTAACATGCGCCAAAACGTGCATAGTTTGTAGTGCTAGGGGAAAAATGACACATGAAGCATTTTCTTATTCTTGAATCTCTGCTCTCTGTCTAAAAAGATGCGTTTTTCTCCATTGGGGAGATCTGCTTGTCTGGCTCTGCTTATCAAATGGTATTAAACAGATAAAACTAGTACTAAATATTAGTTTAAACCTGTTTTTAAAATGACCATCAGAACTTGCTGGGTTCTAATCCATTGTCAGAAATATGCATTACTCCATTAGGAGGCAGAAACATGAGTTTCCTAGTAGTTGTAATGGAAAAACAATCTCTTGTTGTAAAATAATGTGATGCCCTTAAAGTGTCCACATAATAGATTGGACATTATTTATGATTCTTTTCTTCCTTTATTGCATCCCCTGCCATTAAAATGCCCTAATAGGCAGTGAATTAGAATCACTGCTGTATAGCTTTGACTTTAATTTAGAGTACACATCTTCGGAAAGACCATACCCAAACTAATTCACAATGAGGCACTTAGCCAAGTAAAGATTTTCTTTGGCAGTGCTTAGTGAGGGGATAGACTCTGAGCTATCTTGGATGACTTTTAGGATTGATACTGACGATTTTTTAACTCCTTCTTTATGCTGGTTACAAACTTATGATTCCTCTTACTCTTGCAATCTGTGTCACTCTATAGGGTGGGCCTGGCTGGTCTTGTCAAAGGGAACATTTTGATTTTCTCAGCTACGTTTGGACATTTTTTCCCCTTTTCTTCTCTTCGTTATCTCTCTCTGGGTCCCATGCCCTCCAAACCCCCGTGGGGATTTGTTGCTGACCTAGGGAGCTCATCCGTGTTCATGCCATAGTTCTTCTCTTCGGGTGTCAGAGGGGAGCTGGAAGAGTCGGGACACTCTGGGTGCTTGGCTCTCTGGCCTCCCCTTTACCTCCAGCCCTGAAGGCGTCTGTAATTTCCAAACATGCATATCAAGAGCAACCAGAGGTCTCTGTCAAACTATCCGTTCCCAGCCCACTCCACATGCTGCCCTGTGTCCCCTTCTGTCCTGCCCCCGGACTTTGATGCAGTAGGTTAAGGTGAAGGCTAGTAAATGGAATTTTCATCAAGATCATTCTAATGCAGTCGTCTGCATGGCCCGTTGAATGTTTGGGGACCACCTGTGTAGTTCCAAGCCTCACTCTACCGATGAGACATTCAAAGCCCAGCAAATGATGAGGAACTTCACCAGGGTCACACTGGCAGACATGCCAGTCCAACACAGAAGACAGGGATTCTTTACCTTTGTACGGTGAATGTAGATGGGGCAGAAATGACCGGAAAGTTCACGGGGCTATATACCCTGGACACACGTTAGTTCTCTATTTTGTATTATTGGAGACTCTGTGTGTTGTGTCTCTGTGACAGAGAGGAACATAGGATGAATCGGTGATCTGTGTACTTAACCTAATCTAGGACCAGAGTCAAAGATAATGAGTATGAGATCCAGTTTGAATTCTTGTACATTGAAAGAATTGTTAGTGTATTATTTTACCATTGTTTTGGCCTCATGTTTGTGTTGAGTGGATGTTCCGGTTAGCTTTGCCTGCTGATAATAATATAAGCAAGCTTCCTTGGATGCAGCAGGTACATAACAGGAGCTATTCAGAGTCTGGCAAGGAAATGCCTAAAACATACAGTCCTTATTCTGATCACATGGTGACAGACGCATATTTGCACATCCATTTAAAATAAACAAAGCTGACTTCTTAAAATTTATATGAAGCCTTGTTCTCTTTTCCACTGACAGACAATTATTTGGAGTTGGGAAGATAATCTGTGGGGATAGGAGGTCATTGATGGCATTTATCACAAAGGTCCAGGAATTCATTTTATCTGCTAACTTTATCTTATTGACATGGGGATTGTGGTCTACCTCCCAGGGAACTGGTCCACGTAGGGATGTAGGGAATGACTTTTATACGTGTGCACAAATGTGTAATGATCATGATGTGTTTGTCTGACAGGTGGTAGGTACTTAATAAATATTTGATGAATGAAAGTAATGCTTCAGAAAAGACTTTTTTTTTTTATATCTATCAAAATTCTAGCTCAGGATACTGCAGTTTTCTTATTTACTTTTTTTCCTTCTCATAAATATCTGGGCTCTACTATCATCCAGGATCTTTAATGGAATAATTTACATTTCTTATATCCCACCTTTTTATTTCGGTGTTTTTCCAGTAATGGTACCTCTCATGATTCTGTTTCCTTTGAGGAAATTATATCCACTTAGAAGCTTCCATTTCTGGCTGGTTTTAGAACTTAGCACCAACACAGACTGGGCCTGAGGCCTGCTTTGGGAGAAGCTTTGCATCAAGATCCTGGGCCTCATCAGTGAGCCTCCTGAAGGCTGGAGGCCCCACCCTGCCCCTGGCCTGGGCCTTCCTCCCGCTCAATGCTGCCCCTCCTGCTCTCATCTGCCAGAGGCACAGATAGTGGAAGCTGGAGGTTCTTCCTGCTGATCACGTTGACCAAGAAGCAGTGACGTCCTCTCCATGAGGACTGAGCCATCCCTGGAAAACCTTCCCATTTCTGAGGGATTATGCCCTTTTAACGGGACTCGTGAGTACTCCCTAGCCCAATAGGCAGAAGATCTGAAAAAGAAGACTCCAGATTCAATTTTGTATTTCCAAGGGTTTTCTTAAAAGGCCACTGGGGTACAGGATTGACAGGGAAGATCCACTTCTTTCAAATGTTATTGTTTGGTTATAAATTACTAATGATCAGATAACTGATGTCTTATTAATTGCCCAGTTCAGGGATGTGATTTGGGGTCCGGGGTGGTCAAGTGATTCCATCCGAACAGTTTTGCGGGAGAGCAACATGGGATTGCTGGCTGCCGTGAGGCCCCGAGCATCCCAAGAACCCTTATTTTTAAACTCAAAACTAAGTTTCTTTGTTGGCAACACAGGGATCATTCTGTTCTGAGCTAATTCTTCTGTGGGCCCTGAAAGGCCAACGGTTCTGCGTGAAGTGGAGATAAAGGGGTGGACGGGGATTAAAAATCATGAATGAATTAGGGGGAATCAACAGGAAGGAAATTTGTTTCTAGATGGATTTGCTGACATGTAGGTATTACCCTCCCTGGATCACAGAACTTTTATTCCCCTGGTAAACAGATAGAGTCAACTTATACCTGATTCAAATTAGCCTCCTATAGAAGCATCGCAGCTGACTCCCAACAATTGAGCTATTTCCTGATTTAAAGGAGTAGACAGAGATCTTCACTTACTGATAAATTGAGGATATTTATATTTGTATCCAAAGGCTTCTTTGCTTTGGAGGGGTATCCCTGTCAAAAGTAATATGTGTCCTGGGGCGCCTGGGTGGCTCAGTCATTAAGCGTCTGCCTTCGGCTCAGGTCATGATCCCAGGGTCGTGGTATCGAGCCCCGCATCGGGCTCCCTGCTCCGCGGGAAGCCTGCTTCTCCCTCTCCCACTCCCCCTGCTTGTGTTCCTGCTCTCACTCTCTCTCTCTCTCTCTCTCTCTCTGTGTCAAATACATAAATAAAATCTTAAAAAAAATAAAAGTAATATGTGCCCTGTGTATAATATCTGGATAGAAAGAAGGAAATAAAATCACCCCAAGTACCAAACCCAAAGATGAAAACTGATAATATCATCTTTTTTTTATGAATTAAGTGTGTCTATGTATCCATGTGTGGTTGTATTATGTAGTTGTGAAGATCCTATGTATATATTTTAATATATGTGGATATATTATATTTAATTATAGATATTTATATATTAAAGCATTATGTATATATTGAAGCATTCTACCATTGCACATCTCATTACGTCATGGTCTTTATAAACAGTGTTTTTATGCCAGAACATTTAATGTATTTATTTTACTGAAGCTGGCACACTTCTTCTCAAGAACACAGACGTAGGGGCGCCTGGGTGGCTCATTCGGTTAAATGTCTGCCTTCGGCTCAGATCATGATTCCCAGGGTCCTGGGATCAAGCCCCAAATCAGCTCCCTGCTCATCGGGGAGCCTGCTTCTCTCTCTCTCTCCCTCTGCTTCTCCCCCTGCTTGGATGAACACACACTCTCTCTTGCTCACTCTCTCTCAAATAAATACAATAAAGTCTTAAAAAAAAAAGAACACAGACCTGGGCAAAAAGGGGTTATACTTTTCACCCGTGTAGTTCCCAGGCTTGGTGCCCTTGGCTGTGGAGCTGAAGGTACATGGTACCTGTTAGATCTAACTGGAGCCGATTGAGTTTATATCGTTATTTGCCCATATTAAAAGCGTCCCTCCTGTATGAAGATGTGGACGAAAGAATTGATTACACGAGACGCTGGGGCCCAGTGATAGAGCTCTGCATAATGAAAATAATTTACTCAGCCTGGCTGATTTCTGGCACAATCCCTGCTTTCCCATTGGCAGGCAGGAGGGCTGGTGTCTGAGGTTGCTTGGGCAAATTCAGACCCTCCCCTACTTCACATCCTTGAGACCACCCACCCCACCCACCAGTGGGATGAGGACTCTAAAGTGTGAAATTAACACATCAAGTGAATTTATATCAGGGTAGCCTTGGGCTGGTTTTTGCAAATTAAATTTGAAGAAATTAGCCTCAGCCCTGCCAAGGCAGCATTAACTTACTACTGGTGAAGCCAAGCTCTTTCTGTGGCATTTCTACACTGAGAGAGGAGTTCAGTTGTACACCAGGACAGTGAGTCTTGCTGAGTAAATTGTGGTCTGTTTGGTTAAACAAAACAAAACAAAACAAAAATGCAGGCAAACACAAAACAAACAAACAAACAAACACAAAACAACTGTTGACCAGAAGTGATGCTCCTCAATAAAACATGATTCATGTAGTGTAGAGAGGTTTGAAGAAAACATGCATGAATACGTGGGATAGTGCATCACTGAGCAGAAAGGCCAGCCAACTCTTCTAAAAGACTTTTGTGGGTGATACTCATTATTTGGCATTCAGAAAAAAAATTTTTTTTCATCACCCTGAGATGGGGTCCATCTCTCAGACCTATAATCACATTAACCAAGCTCACTAACCAGAGTATGTAACACGAGTGTCCACTTAGTAATTTATAGAAATAAATACAGTCATGGGGACGTCTTCTCGGTCCCCACATTCTCTGCCTCAAGGTAGGCAGAGATCTGGAGGTTGCTTGGGACACTTGCAGTGGGAACAGGGGAGATTGAGGAACGAACAGTCACTGGATTCAGGCAAGGATGTCATGAGAGAATATTCCTTGTCTAATGGCTGAAGTGCCTTCTCTGGATGCCAACATTTGCTCCGGATTCTCCTTTTTCCACATTCCAAATGGCTGACCCAAACTCCGTTTTCAAATTCTATTTTGCCATTAATTAGGGTACATACAGTCAGATCTTACAGGCCCTGGGGCTTCTCGCTCTTTAAAGTTTAAATCGCAGAGGGAGATCTTTCCTTCTTTCTAGCTCTCCAGGGAAGTTTTACTGTACAAGATGAAAGCCTACGGCAACTGACTTTCCAGGTAGGGTTCTGTTTGAACAATGCCATTAGGGCTTGTCACTTTTTCCAGTAAGGCTGTGCCTTTGTTTCGGCTTGCTCTCCATCCCAACATTGCTTTGTTGATATGGGTATAACACTTTATATAAAAATATTCCACCTGAACATTTTAAGTGTATGACTTACGTATTGACAGGTCACGTCACAATGTCTTGCTGGTACAGGGTGTTTGGCACTATTCTGTTCTGCGCCGACTTGCAATACCGCATTTAGCTGACTGTTTTGTTTTGTTTTTGTTTTTGTTTTTGTTTTTGTTGTATCTTCACTGAACCTGGTACCTTGTTGGGCAGGGTGAGAGAATACAAAATTGAGTAGAGTTCTCTGATTTCTAGGTTCTTAGTCTAATGGAAGAGACAAGCATGCAGATAAGTAATGGTAGGGGTGCCCGGGTGGCTCAGTCGGTTAAGCGTCTGCCTTCGGCTCAGGTCATGATCCCGGGGTCCTGGGATCGAGCCCCGCATCGGGCTCCCTGCTCAGCGGGGGTCTGCTTCTCCCTCTCCTTCTGCCCCTCCCACCCACTCGTGCTCTCTCTCTCTCCACCCCCCCCCCCAAAAAAAAAAAAAAATAAAATCTTAAAAAAAAAAAGGAAAGATAAGTAATGGTAATATTGGGTCCCGTCTGCCAGAACACAAGAGAGGGAGTAAGCGTTACGTCTTCTCCGAGGCAGTGAGAACACAGTGAAAACACAGTAGCTGGAGAAAAAATGTTCGCGGGGACGATCCAGAAGTATAGTGCCTTGGAGTCTTGGTTAACAGGAGGCCAGTGTCAGGGAATGGAAAGACTGGTTGAAGTCACCCTTTGATAGGACCCGGTGTTCTGTGGGGCTGGGCGAGAAAATGGCATGTGTATGAAGAATCGTGTAGCCCCTTGACCAGAATCCAGCCCCTGCTCCAGCTGCCCGTGGCTTCCAGGTGAGTAGCTCCCTCCACTCTTCGAGCCCCTTGTGTCCCCATTTAATGGGGAGACTGGCAACCAAATCGTTGGGTGCCTTACGTCATGAGGAATGCCTTCCTCGTGGAACAGGCATTTGGTGTGTTATGCCCTCCCATATTCATCCTGACTGCGGGAGGTGGAAACGAGACCAGGTCCACAAATTTCTCCACCATCACCTACCGTGGATTTGACAGACACTATGCTAAGCCAGCCTCCCAACGCCTTCCATCCCACTCTGTTACTGAGCTACCCTCTTTAGCATTTGTTAATCTTCTTTGGCTGATGTAGCACTGGTGAAAATTTACCTTGGCTGGGTGTAGGATTTTCTCTCCATTCTTGCTTGACTGCTGCCTCAGGGCCGTGATAAGTGTTGACTTGTGTCTCTTTTGGTCTTTCCAATTTCTTCCCCTATGCCTCTATTGAGATTTTGGTGTCTGGGTCTAAAACACTGAGTGAAATGAACCGCCGCCTTTTTTTTTTTTTTAAGTGTGTAGTTTAACTTTTTCTGGGTAAATCATCTTACCAGCTTTCTTGCAGACTTAGTCTGACCCTGATATTCATTACCTTGGAGGCCTTCGGTTTGTTTTTGTGTTTGTGGAACAAAGGATAGATAAGATGCTCCTTTTACAGTAAGATGCTCCTTTTACAATAAGATGCTCCTTTTACAAAGCAAAAGTTCAGTGTTTCTCAAGTGCCATTGAAAATGGCTCCTGATGATACAGAATTTCTTCTGACTTTATCTTGTTTCTGTCCCTTAGTTTCTCCCGGTCTGTAAACTTACCTGTCTGGTTTCACGTGCCCCCAAGAGCTGTCTGTTTGTAGGATTCCAACTCCTCCAGGGTCTGCAGCATTAGAACACGCTTACAGAATCGATTTTTGTCTTTGTGTGTGTGTGTGTGTGTTCAACCTCACATGGCACTGCCTTGTCACTGAAGGGAGGGAAGAAAAGAAGTTTGGGAGTTCGGTCTTTTAAAAACATCAATGCGAGGAATTATTTGGGTCTCTTGGCTTAAGCAACAGCAGTGACACCACCACCACCACCAAAAAGCCTGGGGCTCCATGAGATACTGTAGAAGTTTGGGGGTCTTGGAGGGCCTAGGGCTGCCGACAAAACCCTGATGACAGAGGCTCAATCGAGTTCACTTTATTCCTCTGTTAGTTTTCAGAACAGGCAGGGATAGCCGCTTTAGGACAGTCCACACATTGAACTCTTGAACAGCCCAGTGGATCCTGAATTCTTGCGGCAGACATTTCAGACTGCGGACACTCTTGCTATCTTTGGCTGGAATGTCGTCTCTGAGGAATCCTGTTGTTAGCTGTTCAGGGCTCTCACCAAGTTGAGGTGATCCTTGAGCTGTTGACAGTCCTCTGGGTTAACTCTGGCTTCTCTCTACTTCACAGTGCTCTTCCAGGACATTCTAGCAGGATCCAGGTTGCTAGGGAAGCAACTTTTCAGTGAATACCCTTGTGAGTTACCACCCTTGTGATGAATGGCTTTTTTTTCCCCCCATCCCGCCCCATACTTTTCTATAACGGGGAATTCCCAGAATGGTTTTGTTTAGAAATGTTTTTTTTGTGCTTTCTGGACTGACTGTATACAGAGTCCGCTCTTTCCTGCTGCTGCGTCCTTTTCATCTGTTCATTTATCTGGGATTTCCAAAGACTGAGTGGGCTAGTTGGGTCTTTTTTGAATCTGCTGGTTTTTCTGTGAAGCTGATGTCATAGTCTAGACCTTTATCCTTACATATGCAAATTATTAGATTACATTTAGCAGTTGGGGGCTTTGTCACTGCCCCCGGTTGGACTTGGTGAGAGCCTGTGTATGGCAGAGTAATTTTAGGTTCTGCGGTCTGTGGCATTTGGGTAGAGCACGTCTTTGGGAGTCCTGATGAGAAGGAGACCTGCCCTTGCTAGCCTACCTGGAGCTGTTACAGGTCCGAGTGGGATTCTGCTGCTCCGGGGTAGTGCAGGTTAGGCAAAGCATGTCATTGTGGGTCAGCTTGGCTGCACTTTACTCCACAGATACCTGGTTTCCCACTCTGGCCGAAATTCCCTTGGAGATAAATTGTTAAGTCCGAAAGACTTTTCTGTTTAATTTTGGGTGCGGGGCTTTATACCACTGCAAGATAAATGTGTCCCGCTGAGTGATTTCACTTGTTTGATATGAGTGTGGCTTGTTTTCTCAGCACTGCTGAGATTAGCGAGGTGATGTAAAGCCTAGAAACTTTTCAGATGTTTGTGTTGTATCTGATTTTAAAGTAAAAGCCTCTGGCCAGTGTGGGCTATTTAAGGTACATAAATGTGTAAACTCAATTTCTAGTTTAACTTACTTGCTTTTATTCCATAGGCAGTAGTTATAAGGAAGCAGGCCGCCTACGTAGTGGAGAGAAAGCAGGGACGTTTGAGTTTTGCTAATCACAGACATGAGTGAGCGTGCGGGGTGCAGAGCCTCTCACTCAGATGCTCATTGTTGGGAATTATTTCCTTATTGTTATTTTAATAAAAATAATTGAACCCTCTTTCAGCCTGTTGGATAAAATTAAACTGACAAACTCTGTGGAATGCCTGGGAACAATATTCAGTTTGCCGGCGACAGCTGCAGGGCCAGGGGTGCCCACAGCAAACATGGGCTAGATGCAGATCACATTTCTAGAAGGAAAACTTCCCCAACGTGTGTCATAGCATCGAGATGTATGTGCATGACACAGACAGTGTGCTCTGGTTAACCTGAGTAATGGTTTCATTCTTCATTAGACCTGCGTTCTTGCAAAGGCAAACCGAAGGGAAATCTACACCATATTTTGATAAAGAGAAAGGGGGCTATTTTTAGGGAAGCGTGGAGGGAAAGAGATTTCCTATTTAAGGTTTGGGTATTCCAGAGGTTGGATTAGAGTAAGTTTGTTAAAAATAGAACTTTAAGCGTAAATATTTTATTTCCTAATATGATACTATTATTTTAGCGCAGCTGTGTCCCCGTCTCTTTTCCTGAGTGAGCCCCTCTCCTCTGGGTTGTGGACATCTTGTCCCCCAAGACAGTGTTGCTACTGATGTGCTCTGTCTCAAATCTGACTCCTACATCTTTGCTACTTCTCATTTCCTCTCATGGCTACACTGAAATAATTGTAGCGCTTGTTAACATAGATCTCTCAGGGGCACAGACAAGAGATCAAGACAGAGCTTCAGGATGTGTCCATTCTGGTCTTTAATAGTGACTGTATTGGAAAAATAAATATTTTCTTAGAGGTGAAATTGAAAGCAATGCTGTGGGAGGGTTTGTATGTCCTTTTTGCCTCCTACTTGGGTAGATGATAAGCGTCCTGAAGTCAGGGCTCACGCATTATGTATCTTTCCTCATGCACCATGCGCCTTGCCAAGAAGTAAATGCTTAGTGGGTGCTTGAAGGAAAGAATGAACATGGGTTACCAGAAGGGGGATTTCGTGGATGCTTTGTCTGTTGTTAATCAGAAAATTTTGATTGATCACTCCCTGGTGGCTCCAGCTCCTTAGTGAATATACATGTGTATTCATACTCTAGGGATTTATAGTCTGATGGTAAACACAGGAAATACTCACAAATTATAGAAAAGGTCTATTTTTAAAATGAATTTGAAAGTAGAAGGAGACTGAGACATATATTTTATTAAGGGGAGGAAAATGTTCAGTAGAGGCCCAGAGGGGAAGGAGGACAGCAGATCCTTGAACAACACAGGTTTGAACTGCAAGGATCCACTTATATGCAGTATTTTTTTATATATACAGTTCTGGAAGTATATTTTCCTTATAATTTTCTTCATAACATTTTCTTTTCTCCAGCTTACTCTATTGTAAGAATACTGTGTAGAGTACATACGACATATAAAACATAGGACCGTGCATGTTATTAGTAAGGCTTCTGGTCAACGGTAGACTATTAGCAGGTAAGTTTTTGGGGAGTCAGATGTTACCCGTGGATTTTCGACTGTGTGGGGTTTGGCACCCGTAATCCCCAGTGTTGTTCAGGGTTTAGCTGTATAATACAGTAGGTGGTAGAGCCGCTTCTCCTTCAAAATCCCAGGCGGGCTGCTTCTCCTTGCTGTCTGGCCACCTCTCACGAGTAGCTGGACCTGGGACAGGGGTCCACATGGTTGCGTCCATGTGAGTGCGTGACGCACAGGAATCTTTTATTTTATTTTATTTTATTTTATTTTATTTATTTACGTGACAGAGAGAGAGACAGGGAAAGGGAACACAAGCAGGGGAAGTATGAGGGGGAGAAGCAGCCTTCCCACGGAGCAGAGAGCCCAGTGCGGGACTCGATCCCAGGACCCTGGGATCATGACCTGAGCCGAAGGCAGACGTTTAACCGACTGAGCCACCCAGGCGCCCAACGCACAGGAATCTGCTTTCATCCCGCTGGTCCTGACTCTTCCCTTCTTCGTTCTCCCCTTTTCTTTCCTAATGCCATATCTGCCATGATGATCCACTCACTTATGCATTCTTTTATTCAACAAATCCTCATTACTTACCTGTTCTGAGTCAGACACCAATTCCGTAAGTTAGCAAGAGCCACCCATCTCACCGCTCCAACTCTGGTCCTCAAGAGGTCGAGAAAGACATGATGCTGTGTGAGTGCCATATATAAACATATTGTTATCAATACTTATCAAAGCTCACATTTTATCACTGCTCACTCTTTGTTGGGCACTGAGCTAAATACAGTATTTATGTAAATACTGTAAATTGATCTAAAAACAATATAAATTGACTTCATCTAAGTTAAACCTGTCTCTGACTTCAAAAGCGGTTGTTTTCAAGATAAAGTTAAAATTCCCCTGCCTGGCTTTTTAAGGCTCAACACTTCAGCTAAATAACTAGTCTTTCTGGCTTTCGCTTTTAATGTTCATGATGAATCATTTGCTCCCACCACACCCACTTATCCATCAGCCTCCGCGGGCTCTGCACAGCCTGGGGCGCGCTGCCCTTTTCTCTCTTTGAAGATGGAGGGGAACCATTCTTTGAGGCCCTGCTCACATCTCACCCCCTCCCACTGGGACTTCTTTCCTCCTGGTGAATCCCTAAAGCTCTTGCTGTGAGTACTCCTTGTTTATGGGTTTTGGCATCCCGCCGTTGGTTTGCAGTTACTTTCCACGTGCTCACAGCGCATCTTCAGTTAGTTTGCTTCTGCTCCCCCCTCCCCCACCCTGTGCAGCAGGGAGCAGTAAATCTGCTTGGCACCCACATACCCTGGGCTCCTTCCAGTCCTTAGATGTGAGAGTTGTCGGGGACCTTCAGTTAGCGTGGTGTTGCGGATCGAACCTTTTCATCTTTGAGTTGGAGAGAGAACTGGATCTGGGTTGTAGAATAAAAACAGAACTTGGACGCCTGGGTGGCTTAATCAGTGAAGTGTCTGCCTTCGGCTCAGGTCATGATCCCGGAGTCCCAGGATGGAGTCCCGCATTGGGCTGCCTGCTCAGCGGGAGCCTGCTTCTCCCTCTGACCCTCCCTCGTCTCATGCTCTCTCTCTCTCTCTCTCTCTCTCTCAAATAAATAAATAAATAAATCTAAAAAAAAAAACAAAAACAAAAACAGAACTTCTTCCTGGGGAAAACGAGAGAAGGCAATGGTTTTGTGTTTGCGCTTTTGGAGTACCCAAATCCTAGACACAGGCCCCACATTATCTCACTTCACCTTCCTGCCGATTCTACCAGTTGCTGTATAATCCCACTTCCTTTATCATCCCGGTGCAGATGAGGAAGCAGCTCAGGGATGCGTGCAGGTTTGTCCAAGGCCACCAGCTGGGAAGTCCAGGGGTTCTCGTTCATGCTTGCTTTTCCCTGAAGTCCTTGCTGTTCCCACTCATCTTGCCTGTCTCCCAATGCACGGTGTTTTGCTTAGTTCTGCTACTGCACTCAGTACTTTATTTTTGTTTATTTATTTTTAAAGGTTTTATTTATTTGAGAGAGAGCAAGAGAGAGAGAGAGCACAAGCAGGGGGAGCGGCAGGCAGAGGGAGAAGCAGGCTCCCCGCTGAGCCAGGAGCCGGTTGTGGGACTCTATCCCGAGACCTTGGGATCATGATCTGAGCCAAAGGCAGACGCTTAACCCACTGAGCCTCATAGACGACCCTGCACTCAGTCCTTTAAACTGATACCTAAGAAACGGATTTGGCAGTACCTCTCCCACCTTGCCTTTTTTTCCCCTATTTAAACTTGCAGCAATTCATATTTGTGTTTAATTTGAAACACTTTGAAAGCAGTTTTTTTCGTTAGTGTTTGTCTGCGTGAACGCATGCACTTGTCCCGGTTTCTTACCTCATCTCCTGTGGTGGCGAGGGCTTCGCCTGCCCGGGGCTGCGCTGTCAGCATCATGAAGCCCGTCCCGGGGTTGCTTGTCGTGACGTGGGGCCATCGGAGCCCCGGCTGCTCCCACGGCTTCTGATTGTAGCAGTGCAACATCCGCCACAATTACTAATGCTGAGAAAGGCAGAATCAGCTGTTTTCCCCAAATGTTTTTCTGATTCATGTTTAACTGCTTTTCTGCTTGAAAATGCTGCTGTCGTCAGGATTTTTTCTCTTGCCTAAATGAAGGTGCTGCACAGACAGTTGTGATTGGCAGTCCTGTCTGCATAAGTTAAAGCCTGCCTCGTGTTGTCATTTCTTTACAGGTTTGAGAATCTAGAAGGTAAAGATACCAAAAGAATGGCGTAGTAATGAAGTCTGACTTGTGGTGGATGGCTGGGTAAGAACGTTCATATTTAAATTCTGAGAGATGTAAATATTTGACTTGATACAATATGACCATACATTCTTCGCCACCGATTATTTAAACCTTCTGTTGAGCTCTCAGACAGATGGTCTTTTGAGTAATGAACTCCTTTGAATACAGCGAGATGCCATGTGGTAAACTGATGAAGTGGCATTATTAATAAATATTTTAAGCAACAACAACAAAAAAAAGCCCCAAAGTGCGAGTGGGTAGCTGCAGATTAGAAAAATCTAAACTCCATCTTCTAGAGGGCTAGGAGTATAATGCCTTTCCAGGCATTTTCAGCGGCTCTTCTCCATTTCTGCAGAGTAGTGGCAAAAAAGGGGATCACTGACATGGTTACTGTTATCAAACCGAATTTACCAAGACTCTCTCTGCCTGTGTGTGGCTGGGCTTCAGGGTGATGGCGAGCACTCCTCCCTCCTTGCTGGTCATTGTCTCTGAGGCAGTGCTAATGCAGTGAGTTAGGGATGTATAGAAACAAGATAAAAATGGTCAAAAATCGTCAAAAATGGCCTGGGTGGCCCAGTCGGTTAAGCGTCCGACTCTTGATTTCGGCTCAAGTCACGGTCTCGGGGTCGTGAGATGGAGCCCCGCATAGGCTATGCACTCCTTGGGAAGTCTGCTTGGGATTCTGTCCACCCCCTCTGCTCAAGTTCTCTTGCCTTCTTTCTCCAAAATAAATAAATAAAATCTTAAAAACAAAAAAGAAGAGAAATAATATTGACCATTATTTTTGTATGTTTCACCTTGAAATGTAAATTGGATCAGCAGATTTTCAGTTAAAAAACAAAAGGCTGAGTTTTTCCTGCTGTATTTGTGCCTCAAGCCCCTTCCTTTAATGCCCCCCCCCCCAGAATTTTAGGCACATTAGCAGTACCTCACTGATTTGTAATCAGGAGGAGAAAAGTATCCCACTTAAGTGAACTTTCCAGATCTTGGACATTATCGTCAAAGACTGTGCCCAGCTTCATCACCTAGCGTAGATGTTTGATGATGTCTGAGACCTCTCACACCCAGCCGGCTTCCTCAGTCGTTCTCAGTAACCCTCCCTGTGAACTGCTCACGCTCAGACGTGGTCCACTTTATTTTTTTTTTTATTTTTATTTTTTACAGATTTTATTTATTTATTTGAGAGAGAGAATGAGAGATAGAGAGCACAAGAGGGAAGAGGGTCAGAGGGAGAAGCAGACGCCCCACTGAGCAGGGAGCCCGATGTGGGACTCGATCCCGGGACTCCAGGATCATGACCAGAGCCGAAGGCAGTCGCTTAACCAGCTGAGCCACCCAGGCGCCCCTGTGGTCCACTTTAATTCTAGATACTTTTCCACAGACGCGAGGAGTTTGCTTCCAAAGCTCACCATTCGGGAAGAATTAGGAAAAGGCCCTAGCAAACACCAGTTAAAGAGGATGGCGCTGTGAGACTGGAAGTATCTGTAGTGGAGCCTTCAGAGAAGGAGGGGGCATCAAGGGGGTGCCCCCGGTCGGCTGGGAGGGAGGGAGACGTGAGAGGTGTGAGGCAGGCTGGACGTGGGGGGGCAGCAGGGTGGGGATTTTACTGGCTGCTCTTGACATGTGTGCCTGGGTGACTGGGGCTGTGGTTATAGCCGTCTTGGGGCAGAGACCACGTGCTGTGGGGAGGGAAGGGTGCTGGTCGTGCAGGCCCAATCGACGTCCAGCTCAGAAAATCCCCCCATTTCCATTTGGCCTGCAAGTCCTGGCCAGTGATCGAAAACTCCTGTTTCCCGTATTCTTTCTTGAAGAATGGCCCTTGGTTTTATTCAAACATGTTCAAAATCTACTATTTGCTCTCTCTGGCCATAAATTGGCCCCTTGTTATTTGCAGAGGTGCGTGCTCCTTGATATGGCAGACATGTCCTTCGACTTCTCCAGCTCCTCTGCCACACGTTTTCTTCCCCGCCGCTTTGTGGACCCTGATTTCTCTGCTTTTGTGCCTTTGCACACACTGCTTGCAGTTGTCCTTCTCATCGGCCTGGGTGATGTGGCTCGCCTGCCAGGAGTTGGCTGGAATGCCATCCCTGTGTGATGGGGTTCCACCCAGACAGTGAGCCTTTGCTGTCCCTGTTCAGGGGAGCTGGGATCCTGTGGGATTGAATGCCGGCTGCATTATGACCACACTGTTGGGAATCCTGTGTCCCTCTCTTTAGGGTTCTCCTGAGGCTAAGTACCTGTTACCTGCCTTCCAGTAGGTTCATGGTCAATGTGTGCTGAAATAATAAATGAATGAAGTGTATTTATGGAGCTCATCATTGTTTGGGGTTATAAAACAGATGTTTTGTCTGTGAGTCTTAATGATGTGGGAAGGTAAACGGCAAACAATATGGATATTCTGCATTTCACGCTAATTATGAGCTAAGGAAAGGGTATGTGGGGGTAGGGAGCCAACTGAGGTGCTGAATGAATGAGATTGGTTGTAGTCTCTGAGAATTTTCCCTCAGGAGGAGGGTGGCTCTTCATATTTGCTTATCATACCAGACCTTAATCTTACGAGCCTGCTAATAAGACAGCCACCGAGCTGCAGAAGGAAACCGCCCAAATCTCGACTCTGTGGTTTGCAGAATTCATGAGAACCCTTGTGATTTGGGCTCTGCCTTCAGCTTATGCCTGGTTACTATAGTTATATTCATACTAATATTTATTTTCCTTTTGCTCAAGTGATTACTCTGTCAAAAAGCTTTTCTGTAAAAAAGTGGATTATGTAATTACTTCTCTAGAAAACTGGCTTTCTGCTTCCTCTTAGGATTAATGTTTGGGCAGAATGGGAATCACGTTTTGGGACCACCAGTAGCCTGTCAGGCCCTGCTGGGCCATTCTGTATGGCCTTTGACTGGCACAGATGTTAAACCAGTTGCCATGAGCAGAGTTGCTCATGACCCTGTCATGGGGTTCACAGTTGGCCAGGGCTCTGCAGGGAGGGGTCTCTTCCAGATCTTCATATTTCGGAGAAAATTGCATGAAGACTGAAGAATTTGGAAACAAAATATGTATCTGGGTCAGATAACTTTGGCTCATCACTTATGCACAGGAATTGCTTCATTGAACACTGTAGAGGGCCTCAAAGAAACTCTCTGTGAATAATGTGGGTTTTGGATGATGGTGATGCTGGTATGCTTTTCCTAGATAGGTCATTTTCAAAGTTTGCATTTTTGATCACTCTGCTCTGCCCTCTCCCCACCAAAGTGATCCTCAGGACACATTTTGAACACCATGAAAATGATGGTTCTGGGAACACATGTGACTAGAATGAGACCTGTGGTTCTATCCCTGGGGATTACCTGATTGTCTCACAGTGACCGCCTCACATCCCACATCCCATGATCACCTAGACATGACTTGCTTACTGTGGCTGTGATCACCTGTCTGTTATTTATTCTAGCTGTGTGTCCTCCTATAAAAATCTGCTTTTTTGGTGTGTGTGTGCGTGTGTGGTGGGCGGAGGTGGGGCAAATGTTTGCTTTATTTATGATTTATTTACAATTTTATTTATTTGGAGGAATGTATTCCTGTGGTCCAGAAGCATATTTGGTGGAATGTTTACCCCCCCACCCTCTGCCTGCCATTCACGCCCCCTCCTCACAGCATCTAGTGCTATGGATGCCTCCTGAATCCTCCTGGAGACTTGTTTTGCATATTCAGGCAGATACTGATATTCTCCGTTTCTGGTCCTAAACTGGTCGCGTACATGTGATACTTTGCATCTCTCAGTGTACTGTGAATGTCTCTTAACTTCTTTAGCTTTCCACGAAAAATAAGCTGATTTGGAAAATGGCCTTTGTTGACCTTCTATGTACACAATTGGGGAAAGGGCAGATGACACCGGGGCAGCTTCTTGCTCGGCAGGACACCCTGCTCTCCTCAGAAGGGTGAGCTAGTCTTGCTTGGTTCCTGAGACCTCCGTCCATGGGCAGACTGACAGCCGATGGCCTCTGGTCACCACCTGCCCCCACCACCACCAAAAGCAGCCAGCCAACCAATAACAAAAACAAGCAAAACAACAAAAACCCCTCAAGTCCAGAAAACCTTTCTTGACTAACCAGAATTCTTACTCTCTCTCTATTCTATTTCCTCAGAAAGTGTATGATTCTCTGGCAAACTCCCAGAATGTTCCAGACAGTTTTTTTTTTTTCCTGTTGCCCCTGCTTCCTGGGGCGTTGGAGAATGCCTCCTACTTCACAGGTCCTTATCTTTGCGCTGGCTGCTCTCTTCCCCGACTATACCAGTCTGTTGGCTAAAACTTAACCATTCAATTTTACATGGTCTTGTTTTGTTCTGTAACTCTCCACAACTAGACTGTGAGCTTGAGGACAGGGGCCCCCTTTTATACTTTCGTATACCCCATGTTTTAAGGTAGGGTAATTTTAGGGTAAAAAGTAGTTCGTCACTAAACCTTTACTGAATGAGAGGTATGTGAATTCTAGTCTCCTATCTCTAATTTCCTAGAGATGACTCTTCCTCAGGTTCATCATTTAACATCTCCAGCCCCTACTTCATAATCTCTTCCAACCACGGGCTCATATTCCTCCCTGCTGAGGTGCTCAGGTTGCTCACTCTTCCTGTTTCCTTGTGTCTGGCATCACATTCCTTCACTTTTCAGCAAACAGTGCAGACCCCTGTGATGGTTAGCGTCGGCTCAGCTAGGCTATAAGCACTCAGTTACCCAGTCAAGCACACTAATCTAAGGTGTTGCCGCGTACGTATTTTGTAGCTGTGACTACCTTCCACAATCAGACGATCTGAGTGGGCCCCATCTAATCAGTTGACTCAAAGGAGACAATCTGGGTGAGCCTCATCCAATCAGTTGAAATGCTTTAATAGCATACCTGAGGTTTCCCTGAAGAAAAAACTGTGTGGATTGCAGCCTCAGCTCCTGAGAGTTTCTAGCCCATTCTATGCCCCCACAGTTGAGTAAACCAGTTCCTTGCCTCTCTCCCTCCTCCTCTTCCCCACCTCTCCCCCCTCCTCCCTATACACACGTATATAAACACACACTACTGGTTCCGTTTCTTTGGTAGAATCCTGACTCATCTGGTGACACCACTAGTGACAACATTTTAGGAAATATCCACTCTTGCTATTTTCCTGGTTGACAGTCGACATTGACTCCCCATTGTCTGCAAAAGCTCATAGCATGAACGTGAAACACAGAGTCCTAAACCTCTGGCTTTAAGCTCCCTTCCCATCCTCATGTCAATTCTGTCTCTTGAGAACCCTGGTTCTCTACGTTACAGCTGTCCCGAACCCTCTGCCCCTTCCCTGTGCTCTATCATGTCTTAATTTTATCTGCTGCTCCTTCTACCTGGGATGCCCTTCCCTTTCCTCTCCACCTGGCAAACGTCCTGCTGCTCATCCTTTAGGGTCTGACATAGGTACCCTTCCTTCTGAGAAACCATCCTGACCAGCCCCACCTCTGACAGTTGGCTGTTCTCTCGATGCTTCCATAGCATTATGCAGTTCTGTCTTTCATCATGTCAACATCAACATGTTTTAATTATTTGCACATTTCCTTCCTTTACTAGAATGTGTACTGCTTTCAGGAACTGAGTTTTTGTCCTCCAAAATGCCCAGTGCCTCACACAATCCTCGAAGCAAGGACAGACATTGGTAGATGAGTGGAATGAACTGTGTTCCTTGGTGCACCACTTTGTGTAATTTGGTGGGGCTGTATTCGTTTTCCCACGCCAAGTAGGTTAAAGCGTGTCTGTGATCACACCTGCACCTCCTCTCGTAGCCAAGCGCTGTGTGGTCTGGCACTGTGTGCTCTCAGTCAGTGTCACTGATGGCTGGCTGGGCAGAGTCTCCTGTTAGATCTTCGGCTAGACGGAGCAGGAAGCTAATCAGGTGTATTGACTTACAACGGAGGCGTGGGCTATAAAATCCCTTCCTTAAAAGTAGATGAAAAATGGGGGCATCTGGGTGGCTCAGTTGTTAAGCATCTGCCTTCAGCTCAGGTCATGATCCCGGGGGTCCTGGAATCGAGCCCCACATCGGGCTCCCTGCTCCACAGGGAAGCCTGCTTCTTCCTCTCCTACTCCCCCTGCTTGTGTTCCCTCTCTCTGTCAAATAAAAAAATCTTTAAAAAAAGATGAAAAATGGTAAGTCCACGAGAGTGGACATTTCTGAATTATAGTGGCCTTTTAGAGCTTTCTTTCCCCTCTCAGGGTAATAGATAAGTCTTTTATGAAGAGCTGAGGTATTTTCTCAGGTGAGAGGGACGTCCTTTTATGGAAAAGTCAGGTTATGCGGTGCATCCGATTGGCTGCCAATAGCCCAGGAGGTGCTATCCAGTCTTTCCATCAGTCCACTGCATTGTTTTGTATCTAAATCTCTCTAGCTTCCTTTAGCTTCCAGATGTAGGCAGGGCTCTGGGTCTGCTGGAAGATAAAAACAGCATTTTGGTTTTTGTGATCTGAGTCGTCTTTCCAGAGTTTGAGGTGTAATGATAACATGGTTGCTGATTATGAGTAACACCAGAAGGAGGAGGAGGAAAGGAACTTCTGCTCGGTTTGTAAACAGTTTACAGTCCTGAAATGTTGTCCAATGAATTTGCATTGTAACTCTGGCTTTTAAAGGAAGCCAGCAGTGACTTATTAAAGCAGCAATACAGATCTGTACTGACACAGAAAGAGGTCATTGATACTCTGATTGAAAAAAAAGAAGTAGAATAATATTGGATCTAGAGTATGGTGTAAATTCCATTGTAAACATTTAGATAATCATACGAGAATTAGAAAATTGGAAGGCACTCTGTGCACTCTCTCTTTATATGTATATATACCTCTGATAAATATAGCAATTATTAAGTTATTATTAAACTCTTAATAATATTAAGAAAGTCTTTGTTTTTTCTCAGCAGTTTGAATTTTTTAAAAAACAATTATCATGCTTCCTCAGAATAAAAAGCCAGTAAGTGACTTTTCAGTTTTTTGGTAGAGAAAACAATCCAAGGACAAAAGCTTAGAATAAATAGGTGTAAATCACAGCTTCTGTAAAGGTGGTGATGTTATGTATGAATTACTTATTTTTCTGCCTTTCCCCATCTTTGTGAAGGTAAGTAGATTGCTTTTATAGGTAAACACAAACAAAGCCAGCCATGGTTCTTCTAGGGCACTGAGATTCCCACACAAAACCTTTTAGATATTTGAGTCAGGTGCTTTAATTTGATATTTCTAAATCACATAGGAAAATAAGAAATGTGAAAAAAAAATAAGAAATGTGTACTAGAAGAAGTTAGAAATCCCTCACCAAATGTATGCCGTTTGTGGAACAAATTTACATCCCTGGGCAAGTTGCCTTTCTGCTTTTCAGTGTTACACTACAAGGAACGTTGTAACAATTTATACCTAACTAAAGGCCCGCCCAGTAGGCTGGTCAAAATCATTAGGCTTAAAATGGCAGTCAGGTTACTTTTAATTTTCAGGCATTGTTGCAAATGGAAATACCTCGTTTTAATATGGGCTTGGCTGCTCTGGTGGCTTCTGTAGCCCTCGACTTGGCTGATTTTTTTCCTCAGGAAGCAGAGGTATGAAAAGGAGCAAACAGTCTTGGGTCTGTCCTGTTCACCAAAGTGTAAACTCTGATAACTCCTTTCAGAAGAATTCACATGTTCACGTCACAGTGTAGTAGGCTTTACCCCAGCATGCAGGGAGTTCCTGCCTTAACAAAGGGGGGGGTGTCTGTTTTGGGAGCCGTTCTGATTGAGAGAAAAGCACAATGAGAACACTTAGGCACTTAGGTACTTATTTTTTCTTTTTCCTGTGAGAAGACTTGGGTTACTCTGGGTGTTAGATGCCTTTTATTTGATAGTGAAGTAGGTGATCCAGGGGGGCAGAGATTTTGCAGACTTACTTACTATTTTCTTTCTTTCTACCATCACATTCCTACACTACTTTGACCAAACTTGTCTTTATTACAGCAGATGCTCTTTTTGAGAGATAAGGACTATGATTGTCATTTAAGCACATTTATATTCGAAAGTCTTTACAACCATTTGGTCATGTAACACAGTCCCTATGCCCCACGATGTCCCAGAACATGGAAATATTTCAGTGCCTATTCCCTGTGTAAGAGTATAAAACCTTCATTTTTATATCAGGAAAAAAAAGATTTGTGTTGGCGGGGGAGGCTTACCTAAGTATTTGCATATGCTTTTCTGTATACTTACATGCGTAAGCCCGTATTTAAAGCATTTGTTATGAAAATATTAATGGCAATGTCATAAACTCCAATCTTGGTTCTTTTATATCGTGACAAAAAAGTCTTTCAATAAATCACTCAAATTATGTTTGTGTACAATACATTCTTATATCACTAATTAGACCTCTGGTAAAAATAGAGGTTATTATGGTTTCGCTCTGTGTCGCTCCGTCCCACAGCCTCAGGACCACAGGCTTTTCTTTGGTTGGCTCGTGCTGGACAGATCCCGCGCAGGGACAGACATAACTAGTACAGAATAAGCCTTCTGGAGGAACACAGATTTACAAAAGTTACTTAAAATAACGTCTTGAAGATTCTTGGACAACTTCACTGGTTTGCTGTGGCTGAGGGAATTAGTAGGTGGCAGTGCCTGATTTTTGTCAGGTGCAAATACCAGTGTACAAACAAGGCCTGTTCCATTCATAGCCCCAGGCTATTTGCATACACTTAGGGAGGAGTATCTATGAGCACAAGCAATGGGCAGGTCCTTGTGGGGCTCAGCTGGCTTCCTGGCTTCCCAGAGGTGGGCAAACCCAGACTGCCCAGTGCTTGCTTGATCAATTTACCAGTCATGTGATCATGGCTACTTGGTGTTGACTCTGAGCACATTGAACTGTTGTTAAGAATTAAACGAGATAATGTAAATGGAAACACCTAGCCAGGGCCTAGTCCACAGACGACCCTGAGATCATTGTATTTTCCTTTTCTGTCCCTCTGTGGGGTTTGGCCCAAGTTCTTTTAGTTTCATCTCTGGCTTCTTAGTGAGAAGTGAGGTGGGTTGGGGTCAGGTTGTGGAGGGGTCCTTACACAGTCCAGTGTTGTTTATACTGCTCATGATGACTTTAATTACATCCTTAACTACAAATGCTAAATATTCAGAGGACATTTTTACATATCAGATGCATTGTAATAAAAAAGGAATGAAACTGTTTCGTCTCTTCTGGTTGGGGTCTGGGTAGGTATTTTTAAGTAAAGGACAGAAAAAGAGAAATTTGAGGCTCAGCTGAAGACTCCACATTCCTTCCCTGCCTTGTTCGCTTTCTGTGTATCTGTAGGATCAAGGCCACCCTTGCCTCTGGGTCACGCGCCTGGGCTCTGCTTTCAAAGAGAACCCTGCTCCCGGGGACAGCCTGTTTGTGCAAGTGTGCCAAAAACTAGCACTTGGTTAGTGCTGATGTGATTTTCTTTCAGAGTTTCTTTCTTTTCGTTAAAATATCAGTTAAAAGCATCAGACCAGCAGATAAAGTTGATGGGAGCTAAAGTCCAAGTTTAACTGAACACTTTTATTATGTAAGCATCATTACATTGTGTTGACTTACTGTCTTAACTTGTAGGTGCAAATACTGGAAGAAAGTAATTTAGGATTTGTTCAGTGTCAATAAACCTGAGGTTTTAGAAGAAAAAAAAAACACTATTTGGGGGTGCCCGGGTGGCTCAATCACTAAGCATCTGCCTTCAGCTCAGGTCATGATCCCAGAGTCCTGGGATCGAGCCCCACATCGGGCTCCCTGCTCCGTGGGAAGCCTGCTTCTCCCTCTCCCACTCCCCCTGCTTGTGTTCCTTCTCTCGCTGTCTCTCTCTGTCAAATAAATAAATAAAAACTAAAAAAAAAAATCACTATTCAGTCTCATTTGTTAAAGACAACCTGGGTGGCACGTGGACCTCAGAACGCAGGAAACCCATAGATCTCAGTGTTACGGGTTTTACATTTTCTTTCTTTTCTTTTCTTTTCTTTTTTTTTTTTTGAAGATTTATTTATTTGAGAGAGGGAGAGCACACATGCATGTGTGCAACCATGAGCAGGGGGAGGCGCAGAGGGAGAGAGAGAGTCTCAAGCAGACTCCATGCTGAGCATGGAGCCTGACTCGGGGCTCGATCCCACAACCCTAATAAGATCATGACCTGAGCCGAAACCAAGAGTTGGACATTCAACCAATGGAGCCATCCAGGCGTGCCCAGGTTTTGTGTCTTCTTATCATCAAAGGTATTTCTGTTGAGTATGTCTCCTGGACTGTAGAGCTGTTTTCTTGTTGAAAGTAGTAAAACCTAGAGATGAACTCTCAAGAACTTGGTGTCCTGTTGAGCTCACAGTGGGTGTTGTGGGAGTGTTAAGGCGCCCCATGCAAGCAAGGGATGTTGCTGATAATAGTCTGGGTCAGGTTTTAAATTTTATCAGCCTGCTGCACAAAATGGACCCCCATCCCTCCTCCCCTGCCCTCCCCATTCCCCCACTTGTCTGACTCGTTCCTCTGTTTCTCTGCACAGTTTCCCTCCTGCATTTCCCCCCAGTTGCTTGTCCTCCTTCCTTTCCTTCCTTCCTCCCCTTTCTCTGCCCTCTCTGCTCTGACCTGTCTCCAAACTGCCAGAGCCCCCGGCTGGCCTTCATTCTCCTGCCCCTCTCCGGCCTGACCTCAGTGCCCTGGGCCTGCAGGTTGCTGTCCTCCGGACGGCAGTGGCTAGCACAGTGGTAGAGCTATGCAGTGAACGTGTGGGAGGACGCGCAGGGAAATGTAGCCACAGATTGCAAGGTGCCACTGCATTGCCGTCCAGCTTTCGTGGTTGGTACTTTTGATCTGACCGGGTCACTTTGAGAGGAAAGGGCCTGACCTGTGGAATATGCAGTGCCCGCCTTGGTCTTGGGCACCGCAGCTACCCGCGGCCCCCCGCGCCCCGCCCCCCCATGGATGTCTGGGGTCTGTCTGGGCCTTTAGTCTGCACAGAAGTAAGATTCAGTAATAGAACCCGTGGCATCAAGCTCACAGCAGCCAGTTCTGTTCTGGTTGCCAGGTCCTTGGGGCCTTCTGGTCCGAGCGCGTGGTCCTCAGGCTCCCGGTGCACTGAGGCCGGCCCCAGGGAGCAGCTCTGAACCACCAGGCTCTACTTCTAGAAGGCGGGGGAGGTGGTGCTGCTTGTCGGTCCCATCAGAAAAGGCACGTGATGGGCGCACAGCATTTCCAAGATCATGTGTTAGGGGCAGGACCGTGTGGGCCCAGATCTACTCTGTGGGGATACAGACTAGACTGAACAGTGCCTTCCTGAAAGATGCAGGAGTGGGGATCTCTTCGCAGGCCCTCCCCATCCTTGTAAAAGTGGCTTTTAGGGCTCAGCTGGACTCCAAGTTAGCAACTGTTGGCCTCTACCTCTTCTCTAAAATGAAGAAGCTACACTGAGTGCTTTTGCATATTCTGGCCTGACCTTTGGCTCCTAAACCTCAGGACTTCTCCCAGTTGGAAAGACTCCTTCATCTGAACTCCCCGGGGCCTTCCCTAAAGACCCAGCTCTAGTCACCAGGGTCAGACAAGACTCCTTCCCAGCCAGGATCCTAGCCCATGGGGCTTCATTGGCCAGATTAGCCCGAGGGACTGAGCTGCTTTACTAACGGTGACGCTTACAGTGAACTTGGTGGAGGGCTGCAGACCGCAGATAAATGAACTTCCTGTGGCTTGACAGAGGACACCTGAAGGAGAGGTATTCTCATTCCAGGGTGCCATAAACAGAACCCATGTGACCGGTAGGGCACCTGCATCAGCCATCACAACAGTTTTAGGATGCATTGAAAATAAGGTAGATAAAACTTGTGTCTCTAGAATATTCGTCAGCTGGACTGAGGAGCTGACAAAAATAGGAAAAAGAACATGGTATTCTGTATCCTTGCAGATTGATAAGCCAAGGTCACATTTTGGTTTTCCTCCTGACTGGTGAGTCAGCAGGCCCACTGTGGCTTTTCTGGACGAGTAACTATAATTCAGGAGAGGATCTGAGATCTCTATTAGAAATTCAGGCAACACCCATGTACCTTCTTATGGCCACGAAGATTGAGACACAGTTTTTCTTATCTTCTCAGTTATGTGTGTGTGTCTGTGCGTACGTGTGTGTGTGCACATTTTTTTTAGCACGTGTAGGCAAAACACTATACATTAAGTCAAGATTACGCAAAGTAGAAATGAGCAAAACAAAAGCTCTTAAAAATGACACCACTCTCTGTAGTGATTCTTTTTGTCTGGATAACTTGCAAACGGCAAGATTAGGTACTCGACGTGATGCTATTTGCTGCCAGTGATGAAAAGGTTTTAATGGAAAATGGTTGTGGCCTTTCTGGAAAGGGAGTCATGTAGTGTCATGTAGAATGAGGCTTTGAAAGAATCAGATCTTGCTAGGACACCAGTCATTCTTTTACTCAGGGTTATTCTTGGGGTATAAGCCCTTACTGAGCCTCCCTTCCTGCCTTCTGCCATGTTGGAGAAAGGAAGGGGGTGCTTGCTGGGATCGGAGACCTTGTAGAATGCTCTCGCCTGGGCTGTGTTAGAAATACCCCAGCCTTCTGGAATCTTTCTTGTTCACACCTTCCACAGAGCCGAATGCTGAGCCCAGTGTCAGCAGAAGCCCTCCTCTGCCCAACCATGACTGACCAGTGGTAGAATGGAGATACCTGAGCTTTGCACTGCTGCCCTTGATACTACTGAGACTTTTTTGTTGTTTATACAGTTGACCCTTGAACAGTGGGGGATTGAGGGATGCCAATGCCTCAGGCAGTGGAAAATCCAGGTATAACTTCTAACTCCCTCCAAAACTTAATTACTAATAGCCTATTGTTGACTAGAAGCCTCACCAATAACATAAACAGTCGATGGACACATATTTTGTATGTTATATGCATTATATCCTACATTTTTTTTTATGTTATGTTAATCACCATACATTACATCATTAGTTTTTGATGTAGCGTTCCATGACTCATTGTTTGCGTATGACACCCAGTGCTCCATTCAGTACGTACCCTCCTTAATACCCATCACCAGGCTAACCCATCCCCCCACCCCCTCCCCTCTAGAACCCTCAGTTTGTTTCTCAGAGTCCATAGTCTCTCATGGTTCCTCTCCCCCTCCAATCCCCCCCCTTCATTCTTCCCTTCCACATCCTACATTCTTACAATAAAGAAAGATAGAGAAAAGAAAATGTTAAGCAAATCATAAGAGAAAATACATTTACACTACTGTACTATATTTATTGAAATCTGCCTGTAAGGGGACCCGCACGGTTCAAACCCATGTGGTTCAAGGGTCAGTTGTATTTAGCAAACGTTAACGAGGGCTCACACCCAGCCTTCAGCCACTGAGGGCTATAGAATTTCCCTGGGAGACTGTCACAGATAACCTGAATGACATCTATTGCCAAAAGCATTCTACCCAGAATATTTTTGTCATTCGGGATGACTTTAGTAAATGAGTAATGGATAAGCCTTAAATATCTTCACGAGAGGTAGAAACGTTGCATGCAGCGCAAGGATCACGAGGAAAACAGTCATAGTCACCATTAAACTCACGGCATAGTGGGAGCATGTTTTATTTTTTTATTTATTTAAAAAAAATTTTTTATTATGTTATGTTAATCACCATACACTACATCATTAGTTTTTGATGCAGTGTTCCATGATTCATTGTTTGCGTATAACACCCAGTGCTCCACGCAGTACGTGCCCTCTTTAATACCCATCACCAGGCTAACCCATCTCCCATCCCCCTCCCCTCTAGAACTCTCAGTTTGTTTCTCAGAGTCCATTGTCGCTCATGGTTCGTCTCCCCCTCCGATTTCCCCCCCTTCATTTCTCCCTTCCTACTATCTTCTTGTTTTTTAACATATAATGTCTTACTTTTTTCAGAGGTACAGGTCTGTGATTCAGCAGTCTTACACAATGGGAGCATGTTTTAAAAGCTCCACCTGCGTCACCATGGTTACTCTTGTGAGGTCAGTCCTGTTGTTCTCTCCATCCTACAGATGGGAAAACCGAGGCTCCCAAAGCTCGAGTCTCTTGGCTAAGTCGCAGGGTCAGTGCATGTGGAACCGTGATTCTGAGTTTTGTGTCTGACTCTGCAGCCGCGCCACGCTGTTAGGGTTCCCCATCATGACGCCGTATCTCCTGTCCCAGGGGTGGTGGGCGCCAAAGTTATAGTCGGGAATTTTTAAGTTCCTAACATTGGTGAAGTATCCCTGGTCGCTTCATGTTTTGGATCTGGGGATTTTAGTATGTATTTACTGTGGGAACTGGAAAAGAGAGATGAATTGCTCCTTTTGTTCTTTTTAAGCGACTTGTGTTTTGCTGTTACACTTTGGTTCAGTTGTAGACTTGAGAGCATAGGAATATTTCTAAATTCTGTTGATCAAAATAGGATCTGTTCCAAGACCTATAAGGACATACTATAATTACAGATAGCTTGATACCAGAAATTAACACAGAGTTAATTAAAGCGCATGCTTTAGAACATAAACACCTTTTTTTTAAGTTTTATTTTATTATGTTAATCACCATACATTACATCATTAGTTTTTGATGTAGTGTTCCATGATTCATTGTTTGTGCATAACACCCAGTGCTCCACGCAGAACGTGCCCTCCTTAATACCCATCACCAGGCTAACCCATCCCCCCTCCCACCTCTGCTCTAGAACCCTCAGTTTGTTTTTCAGAGTCCACAGTCTCTCATGGTTCGTCTCCCCCTCCAATTTCCCCCCCTTCATTCTTCCCCTCCTGCTATCTTCTTTTTTTTTTCTTAACATATATTGCATTATTTGTTTCAGAGGTACAGATTTGTGATTCAACAGTCTTGCACAATTCACAGCACTCGCCATAGCACATACCCTCCCCAATGTCTATCACCCAGCCACCCCATCCCTCCCACCCCCCACCACTCCAGCAACCCTCAGTTTGTTTCCTGAGATTAAGAATTCCTCATATCAGTGAGGTCATAGGATACATGTCTTTCTCTGATTGACTTATTTCACTCAGCGTAACACCCTCCAGTTCCATCCATGTCGTTGCAAATGGCAAGATCTCATTCCTTTTGATGGCTGCATAATATTCCATTGTGTATATATACCACCTCTTCTTTATCCATTCATCTGTCGATGGACCTCTTGGCTCTTTCCACAGTTTGGCTATTGTGGACATTGCTGCTGTAAACATTGGGGTGCACGTACCCCTTTGGATCCCTACATTTGTATCTTTGTGTTAAGGGTATTCATCCTTTCTGATGGCTGAGTAATATTCCATTGTATATATGGACCACATCTTCTTTATCCATTCATCTGTTGAAGGGCATCTCGGCTCTTTCCACAGTTTGGCTGTTGTGGACATCATTGCTATGAACATTGGGGTGCATATGGCCCTTCTTTTCACTACATCTGTGTCTGGGGTAAATACCCAGGAGTGCAATTGCTGGGTCATAGGGTAGCTCTATTTTTAATTTTTTGAGGCACATCCACACTGTTTTCCAAAGTGGCTGTACCAACTTGCATTCGCACCAACAGTGTAAGAAGGTTCCCCTTTCTCCACAACCTCTCTAACATTTATTGTTTCTTGCCTTGTCAATTTTTGCCATTCTGACTGGTGTAAGATGGTATCTCAGTGTGGTTTTGATTTGAATTTCCCTTACGGCTAATGATGATGAACAAATGGCTGGTGCAAGGTGGTATCTCAATGTGGTTTTGATTTGGATTTCCCTGATGGCTAATGATGATGAACAAATGGCTACACAGACACACACATGAAAAAATGGAACATAAACATCTTAAGCCATTACACTTCCCAAATGTTTGGACACAAGAGAAAATGGTTTTTAACCTTTCAGTCTGTGTCACCTGAACTGTTCTCCTGTCAGCCAGTCATCTTACATTTTTGTAGGCACAAGATCTTTTTATTTATTTCTTTTAAAGTGAAATCACGCATAGAAATACTGCAGTTAGGGCGCCTGGGTGGCTCAGTTGGTTAAGCAACTGCCTTCGGCTCAGGTCATGATCCTGGAGTCCCAGGATCGAGTCCCACATTGGGCTCCCTGCTCAGCAGGGAGTCTGCTTCTCCCTCTGACCCTCTTCCCTCTCGTGCTCTCTGGCTCTCATTCTCTCTCTCAAATAAATAAATAAAATCTTAAAAAAAAAAAAAAAAGAAATACTGCAGTTAGGAAAGAAGAAAGCACTTAGAGACTTAGAACTTGTTTGTTTTTTTTTTAATTTGTTTTTTGAGAACTCCTTCTCATTAATCTGCTTACAGATTTTTATTGGTCATGTGGGCTCTCTTTTATTTCAGTTAAACAGCTCAATTATTTTGTAGCCTGACTCTTCTTAGGTTTGACTTTTTCTTTGGGAGCCTGGACTCATTCCTGGAGTCAAACACCGCTGAAGCAGGGTGAGAGGAGACCAGTTCTCCCCAGGCAGGCACGGAAGAGGCAAGGAGATTTGTTTGGGTCACTTAGAACTAGAACATGGCTTTGAACGTCTGTGAATTCCTGAGTATTAAATCAGATTCCCTCCAGTTTTCCTTCAAGAGCCTTGTGTATGTGAAAGCCATCCCTGTACCCAAGACACTGGTAAGAATATTCTACTCCAGGATTGCTGAGACAAAGCCATGTTGTCAGTGGAAGGAAGGGTTGGGGGGTGGTTGCTAACATGGTGTAACATGATTCTTAGGGAACATTGCATTAGTTTTTCCCTTTTCTGCCTATCACCTCTCAGATCTCAGACCTGTCCTTTGCCTCTGAGCAAACAGCCTGCATCTGACAGAGCTCCGTTCACCAGGTTCCTCCGAAGGTCCTCCACAGCTCTGCCCAGGCAGCCCATGCGTGCCCTGGCCTTGGCTGCTGTCAGATGCTCAGGTGTAAGTGTCAGGGAATTCTCTCCTACTTTAGCTACAGAACGCATCCCTAAGGAGAAAGTCACTTGGGATTCCAACATTTATAACCTTGATTGAACATTAAATCTCTTATATGGAGTACACCTCACTTGTTTTCACATGTAAAATTTTAGGAGCCCTGATAAAAATGACAAATAGAATTTTTGTTGCCGCTTTTCAACATTTAAGGTACACATCACAAAATGACTTGTGGAAAGGAACGTCATGATGATATGGTGCAGAATTCCTTACTACTAGGCAGGTGTATGTTTGGTACAAACTTAATGATTGGCATTCAACAGCATTTGGTCAGAGTTTTATGCTGCATATCCACATTCAGGAGGCAGTTAAATGTGGTATCTTTGGATGGGCAAAAATTAACAGTAAAGAAGACGAGCAGATGTATTTTTGTTTGTTTGTTTCTTCTTTAGGACATGCGAGGCAATTTATAATTGAAGAATTTTTTTTCTACAAAATTTTATTTCTCATTTCGCTTAAATAATTTCTCGACATTTGGCTTGCAGAAAACTGCGAGTTTGGTTTTGTAGTAAAACCGTGTTGCCGATGAAAAGCATTCACATTTAGGCTTCTGCTTGTGTCATGTTTCAGACGAAAGACATTCTACAATCAAACCAGGAAAATGTGGAAATAGAGATTTATGATGGAAATGTTGACTCCATTTGAGCTGCAGCCAAACATTCATGAGGGAAAATTAGATTAAACAGTAACATGTTTAGAAAGACTTTAAATTATGACGGCTTTAAAAAAACATATGTTGTGGATGTTTCCCAGGCTTTGAGCGTACTCTCTCTGGCAGACTTGTAACCTAGCTCCTTGATGTTTCAGCCATTTATTAAATTCCCTTTTATCTTTCTTTGGACTAGTGGACTCAGAACGTACAGCCTGGAGTCTGGTGATTGGGAACTGTATCTTCCACATTACTCTAGGATCAAAACCTGATGTTGTCAGTGGAAGTAATTTTGTCCTGTCATACTGTATTATATTTATGAGCGTAAATTGCCATTTTAAATTGGGAATATAAAGCTACCAGTTACAACTGATTTATTCCATTTGTCAAAGCCTAACGGATACTCTGTGCAACTAATTTATTTTCATATACTACTCAAGGAGAGGGGGGAAGTGCTTCAGGTTGTAAGGAACTGGAATCTTGAGTTGGGGGGGACATGGTAATGGGAGGATTCATTGAGTGGCTGGGTGTAAATGCTAGCACAGTGAGTCTTCTGAAGAGTCCAGCAACATAGGACTCAGACCTGCTGGGTCTAGCGGGACTTACCCACTGTGGTGATATCAGAGCCTAAAACAGGTCAGGGGTCAGCGGGGATGCCATGTGCTGTTGGAGCTCCCCCTTACCAGATACGTGATTTGCAAATACTTTCTCCAGGTTGCAAATACAGTCTCGTTCCGTGGGTTGCCTTTTCATATCACTATTGACAGTGCCCTGTGATAGACAAAAGGTTTTGATTTTGATGAAGTCCAACTTAATCTAGTTTTGCTTTGGTTGCCTATCCTTTTGATGTCCTATCCAAGAAATCATTGGCTAGTCTAGTGCCATGACGCTCCTGCCCTGTGTTTTTCTTCAACGAATTTTATAGTTGCGGCTCTTACATGTAGGTCTTTGATCCATTTTGAGTTTATTTTGTATCTGGTGTAAGATAAGGGTCCAGCTTCGTTCTTTTTGCACTTAGATAATCCAGTTGTCCCTGAACCATTTGTTGAGAAGACTGTCCTTTCCCTCTTGAATAGTCTTGGCACCCTTGTCAAAGATCATTTGACCACATACACAGGGATTTATGTGTGGGCTCTCTTTTTTTGGTCTATGTAATCTGTCTTTATACCTTACCACACTATTTTTGAGTACTGTAGCTCTGTAGTAAGTTTTGAAATTGGAATATATGGGAGACCTCCAGTTTTGTTTCTCTTTCTCAGGATCGTTCGGTCTATTCAATGTCCCTTAGATTCCATATAAATTTTAGGGTTTGTTTTTTTTTCTATTTTCACAACACATGTCTTTGGGATTTTGGTAGGGATTCCATTGTGTCTGTAGATCGTTTTGGGTAGAGAATTGACATCTTAACAATACTGGGTCTTCCAATCCATGCACTTGGGATTTCTTGCCATTTGTTGAGTCCAGTACTTTTTAATATATATTTTTCGATGGCAAGGGTGTAGCTAGGCAGACTTGCTATTGGATCTTGCTCTGCCGTGGAATGCATTGTGCACCTTTAGATTGATGAGTCCGTTCAGTGTCTCAGAGCTGTCATTTCCTCTTCCGTAAATGGAAGTTGTGTGAATGTTAAATATTTTGTGTCTAGCAGTGTGTGTGTGACATCTTTTCCTTCCCTTTGTGCACCAGCTTTGTCCTCTGTGATTTCACCAATGCTTTGCCTGTTGCCTCTCACATTTTTAGACTAAACGCTTACCCCAGGATGCCTACTCTGATTTAAATTCCTTTCTCTGCTTTTTCCTTCAGTTTCCCCATTGCAGACTCCCGAGTCCAGTTTCAGGCCAGTGGTAACCACACCCCAGCTTCTGTAGGGATCTGATTTGCCCAGCCAGGCTCTTCAGTCTGTGTGCGTGGACCACTTGGGATCCAGCATGTGGAGAAGTATGGACTTGGATCAGCGGAGTCCATAGGGCCAAAGGGAAGGGGAGGGTGGTGGCAGTGGCTTTGAAGGGTGGCTAGCACCGCTTTTGGAATTAATGGTTTAATTACACTGTGTGCTTGTATAATGTTTTATATTTTCCAAAGTACTTTCCTACCCCATGGATCTGGAAGGTGAGTCAATAGCAGAAACACCTGAGGAACTTGTTAAAAACAGTCTGGGGGGCCCACACCCAATCTCATGAGTCAGAATTCCTAGGGGGATGGCTAAGGAAGTCATGTTCTTTAACACAATCTTCTCAGCCGATTTTCCGGCATCTAGCAGTGGTCCACTCTCAGACCTTGGGGAAGCCCCGACCCATCCCATCTGCTCGTTCTGGAATCTCCCTATATCCACAGTGTGACAGGGCATACCTGGACGTGGCTGATGATGGATCAGAGCGCCGCACCCCAGCAGGCACGATTTCTTGACCCCAGTCTCTCTCCTGTTTTCTCCTCCAGGGACCTGACTTCCCCAAGTCCTCTTTAGCATTTCTCCCAAAGCAAAAAAGAGCCAACCTCGTTGCCCTGTTCTGCCTCCGAGCTTTTCACGCGGACGTGAAGTCTGGGTCTGGTTTTGCTTTGTTTCTTTTCCTATAGGAGTCTGGGTCTTCGTTCACATTGGGTCACAGAGCAGCTAAGCCTCAGCATATTTATTCTAGCTATAAATTCCAATTACCCAGACACAGCTGTTCATTTTAGCAGGTATGATACGGCATAGGCGTTATTGCCTGCAAGAAGCACGTAAGCAGTGTTGGAAGCTAAGTTTACTTTTCACCACCTCCAACCCCCATGAAAGCTGCAAAAATTGCAAGGCAGGTCGGTATTTCTCTTGTGCCCAGATGAACCACGGGATTGAATTTCCAGTGAGGAGTGGCGAGCATTCGCGGAGGAGTCGAGATTTCACCTGGAATGAAGGTGACTTCAGACATCACTGTTTGTGTGTATCGAGTCCTTCCTGTGTTTCACGCATGCACCAAGCATTTTGCCTGCATCATCGCATTTGACCATGTCATCCCTGCCCCCTCCTGTAGTCTTCCTCAGCTTAGTGGCGGTGACTTCATCCTCCCTGTGAATTAGGCCCCAGGTCCTGGAGTCATCCTTGACTCCTCTTGGTCCCTCATCCTGCCCAGCCTGTCCGTCAGCGGATGCTGCCCGTTCTGCCCTTCTCATCCAGATCTAGATTCTTCCCTCCGGTACCTGCCTATCCTCACCACCTAGTTCAAGCACCCACCACCCTCCCCTGCCTGACTATCTCAGGGACCTCGCCGTTCGGTCTCTTTCCACCTTTGCCCTCCAGAGCCTGTTCTCACTGCAGCAGACAAGGTCACCAGAAATCTGAGTCAGGCTCCTCACTGTTCCTGCCGCCCAGAACCTTCCAGGATAAAAACCGTGATCTGGCCCGTGCTACCTTTCCAGCCCATTTCCCGGTATCCTTGCTTGTCTTTGAATGTTCCAGGCTAGCTCCCAAATGCAGTCGTTTGTTTTCCCTGATAGGAGTTCCTCACCCATCCCTCCTCCTGGCCACCTGTGTGACTCGTGCCATCATCCTTCCCATGGAGGTCTTCCGGTTACCCACCTTACCCTTCTGCCATAGCCATACCCATGCCCACACATCCCTAACCTTCTTCATCCTGTCCCTATATGACACTCATCTTTGGTGGGCTAGGTATTTACTTGTTCCCCTGTATTCTATGACTTCTGCCACAATATAGACGTAGGACTTTTCCTAGTTTGCACATCACTGTATCCCCAATCCTGGAATGGTTCTTGGAACGTAGTAGGCACCCACAAGTACCATTGAATGCGCACATGGAAACCTCTTGTATAGATGATGAAACTGAGATCCTCGGGGTGTAAGACATTCGCCCAGGGGAAGCACAGTGAATAATAGTAAATGACGAAGCCAGGCTTTGCACTTCGGTCCAACACCAATGTCTGTGTTCTTACTGTCACAGAGGACATGTAATTGTGGAGTGGAAGGGACAGTTCTGGGGAGGGAACTCCAAGAAGAAAGTCAGAGGTGGGAATGGGTCTGGTGACTGGGGAGACGTGAGATTTTAAGGGTGGTCTTAAAGAAGGAAACTAAATTTGGGAAGGACCTTAAGTGCTGTATTGAGGGGCTTGAGAAGTTTTGCTTTAAGTTGAAGATAAAAGGGGCACCTGGGTGGCTCAGTTGGTTAAGCATCTGACTTTTGGTTTCAGCTCAGGTCATGATCTCAGGGTCAGGGGCGTGAAATCAAGCCTGCATTGGGCTCTGTGCTCAGTACAGAGTCTGCTGGAAATTCTCTCACCCTCTCCCTAGCCCCTACTTTGTGCTTGCTCTCTCTCTCTCAAGTAAATAAATTAATTAAAAAGTAAAAAATAAATAACATACAGATAATAGTAACTCCTACCACATAAAGTTATTGGAATTAATACTTGAAAAGTCATTAGAAAATGCTCGCTCCATAGACAGTGCTCATACGTGTTGCAGTTGAGGGTACATCTTGCCAACAGAGCAAACCCAGGCTACTGTCACCAGAGTAGAAACTTCATGTGTTTTGGACTCATGTAAATGGTTTCAGAGTGATCCCAATTTCAGATTTCGTTTGTTTTCCTCAAAACTAACTAACAAATGTGAGTAAGTAAATTGCTTGGCATTCAGCTGTGAAATCTGAGTGGAAGCTATTTCAGTACTTGAGAAAGGGGAAAATAGGAAAATTTCAGAATCATGCATTTAACTTTAGTTTTCATCCTTGAGAATTGTGTCTAATGCTCATGGTGCATGAGAACCACCTTTTAAAGCTATGGATTCCAGAGCTCCTGCCAGACCATCTGAGCCAGAATCGTGGGACTAGAGCCCAGGAAACCAGGTAGAAATATCTCAGGTCGTCTTGAAAATTGGGAACCACTGGTCCAAATGACCCCCAGCCTGTTAAACTTTTTTCTTGGGGAGAAGGAATCCTTACCTTTTTGCTGAGAGATTGGGTCCCAAGTTTCAAGAAACCCTTCTAGTCGCCCTGTTTGTTTATGGAGGGACTCAGCCCTATGCTTTAGGGAAAATATCTGTGGCTAAAATACGAAGGGACCTGTAAATGCAAGTAAAGGGCAAGGCTTTCTTCCTCCAGACTGGAAGAACGTTCTGGTTATACGGGAGAGAATTCGGGAAAAACAGGTTGGTTCACCTGCGGTGACTGAAGGGTCAGTGGGAGTTATGCTTTAATCACTGGGGACGACTCACATTCGAGTCTGGGAACCAGCACTTCTCTCCGCATTGCCCGGGGTTGGTGGTGAGACGAGGCTTCGTGTGGCTCATGACATGCTGCCGTGAGAGGTAGGGAGGATAGTACAGACCCCCTGTGGCTCGCCCTTGCCTGCTGTCTGCCACAGTGGGCAGCACCCATTTATTTCCCTATGAAAAAGAGAAGTCAAACTTGCAGCCCTTTTCCTCTCGTGGCTGAGGGAAGAGAGAAGGCATTTGTGAGGTCTCATTCACCATCCTGTAGTAATGTCCCTTGCTACTCTCCGGTTTTATAGATGTGGGGGGTTTTAATCTTGGCAGCTAGAATGTGGAGGGGAAGGCGCACGGCTCTGAACATAATTGTAGCTGATGGGAGCGAAGGGCAACAGCACGAAATCCTCCATGGGACATCCTGTTGGCTGAGCTGCATTCTGGCACCCTGAGCCCACGCTAATCCACTTTGCTTTACCTGGAAGCTTTTATTGGTCTCCTCCAAGCCGAGAACCATTCTTCTGTGCCCAGCTTGGCACTTAGCAGATAGATGGGTAAGTGTTGGCTGCATGAATGCATATGATGTAGACTGTCATATAATGAAGGAACAGAAAAGTCCTTCCAGGGTAAAGTTTCAGGGTAAATGAGTGAGTTGGAGAGGGAAGGAGTCATAGAAGATGGCGTTGAATGCATTAGATTTTGTCAATTCTAACAGAGGTAGAGAGACTTTCCAAGCAAGGGGCATTGGCTAAGCAAAAGCATGGAGGTGGGAGGCTGTGCAGCTCTTTTCAGCCATACTGGGGTACTTGTGAATCAAAATTGTGCATTTTCATAATACCGCATTCAAATAAAAAGGAGAAAGGGCAGTGACTAAGAATGAGGATTTGGGGACCCCGGGAGGAAATCCCTTTTGCTCCTAACTAGTCATGTGACCTGAGGCAAACCACTTAACATCTGGGCTTATAACATGAGGGTGTCAGAATTGAGTAGCTCCGTTAAGAGCTAATGTTGTGATTGTGAGTCTAAAGCAGAGACTGATGCTCCAAACGCTAGACAGTGCTCTCTGGCACAGGGGAGACAAAATGCTATTGTTGGTAGCGTTGTGCAAGTTTTGATGTTATTGCTCGGTTGTGTTATGGTTGGGATTGTGTCCAGTCTATTGCTCTGGCAGTCAAATGCTTGAGACTCCCTTGAGACATTTGAGTAACTAGTAGAAGCCAACTGGGACCAAAATACCACCTGGCTGGGGAGCTGGGCCTGTGACTAGGTGATGCTAGGCTGGTGGGGCTGCCGCCTTCCTCAAGGCCCAGCACCTGCCCCTCAGACGGGTTCTAAGAAGGGCAAAGAGGAGGAGCAGGGGGAGAGCCTGCAGAGATGTGTCACCCCTGGGTGCCCAAATTCTTTCATGCTCAGTGACCCCACTCACGTCCAGTGGTGACCCTTGCGACTGACCTCCCTCTGCAGGACGAGGCGGGCCTTAAAGCATCCCCTCTTCTGAAATCCCCCCACTTCCTCCCGCATATGTGTACCCACCTGCTGCTTTCCCTCAACCCTATTCCTTCCCTTAAGCCTCAAAGCAATGGACGTCATATTTTTCTTTTTGCTTCAAGTTAGCACATTTGGATTAGGTTGGCTTCTTTTGGACAAAGTAATTCCGTTTTGTTTTGTTTTTATTCCTAAATTTTATAGGCCGTATGTAAATTGGAGAAGCTGCTAATTACAGTAGAAAGGATAAGGCAGCCTGCATTCTGGTTCTGATTCTCTTGACTCGCCGTCATTCAATTATAGGCAAATTACTTATTTATTTGCCCTAAGGTTTCCTTCCTTATCTGTTAATTGGGAAGAGAAGTCTCTCTCTTGTCTCTCCAGACGTTTTCCTAGGATCGAATGGACATAAAAGAGTTTTGAAAATGGCAAATCCCTAAATAAATGGAATACACATAAATTAACATTTTATGATAAGGGACAGATTATTAGTCAAACATATTCTTTAGGTTTACCTGTGATTTTTTTTTTAAGATTTTATTTATTTATTTGACAGAGAGATAGAGCCAGAGAGCACAAGCAGAGGAAATGGCAGAGGGAGAGGGAGAAGCAGGCTCTGCACTGAGCAGGGAGCCCGATGCGGGACTCGATCCCAGGACCCTGGGATCATGACCTGAGCTGAAGGCAGACGCTCAACCATCTGAGCCACCCAGGCGCCCGGTCTACCTGTGATTTTCATGAAGCTTCTGGTGATATAGATGATTTATTTACTTGTTGATATGGGATCGCTTTTCCCTGTTTGATATTCTGTTATATCTCAAGACTGATAATCATCATAATTGCAGTTTCTGGGTCTCTCTCTTATTCATTAACCTAGAAATTCAAAGAAGGTAGTGACTTCCCATGAACATAAGTTTATAAAAGGAAATAGGGTTTTTAGTGTTATTTTTATTTTATAAAATAATGCATGTCATATTAGGTGGTCATCTCTTACTTTTTTCCTTCGAATCAAGATCTTGGAGTTAGGAACTTTTAAAAAAATAACCCAAATTAATTAATTTCACATGCAGGTGACACCAGGGTCCTGGGTCCGGGGTGAGGATGGTGAGTGCAGGGACAAGGCTGGGAGGCCAGGTCTGGGTTCTCCTGCCGCAGAGTCCACTTTAGCTGGCTCTCAGAAGGGGTGCTGTGGGGAGCGGAGGTGCAGTGGACTCTCCTCAAGGGTGACAAGTGGGTGATCAGAGTCTGAGCTCAGTGGAAACATCTTACAGAGATAATGTCCAGTAATACTCTCTCAGAGTTTCGCCGGCAGTTGGGTCTGTTTCACTTCCAGCTTCCCCTTGCTCTCTCAACTCCTGCTCCGATCCTCAGTCTTAAGTGGGAACAAGCTTCCTTCCTCGTTGAGGGGGAAAGATCGTCACAGCAGAGGACTCTAGACACAGGCAGAAACCAACCACTGAACCCATTCGGGTTTCCTCATGCTTATTTTCCAGATGGGAATACTACTCCTCTCTGGCATTCTTGTGCTGTTTAATGTCTTCGGAGTGCTTATGCATGCTTTCTCGTTTGGTCCCACAAGACCTGGCTGAGGTGTGCTGGGCGGACACCGGCGCCATCGTGCAGATGGAACTGAGTCAGTGAGTGCGGGGATGGCTCAAGGGCCCACAGTGAATCATGTCCTCAGGGGGAGACACAACCTTCTCCATCCCAGACTTTCCAGGCACTCCTGCCTTGCAGGCTCGCAGCAGGTGTAGGGCGTATGAAAATATATGCCATTGCAAGGTATTACTCTTTTAACCACAGTGTCGTCCCAGTGTGTGGGAATAAAGGGCAATATTTTTGTGAAGACCTGCTATTAAAAAACCATGCACTCTCATAAATGAATCAGCAGTACATGTTGCTCAAATGACACAGATACACGCTTGCGTGTTTACGTATCTTACTGTGGGACTTAGAGCAAGGGGAAGAAGCTAATGGTCATCTCATTGGACGTGAGTAATAGGCTCTGAGTAATGTAACATCCGTTGGTTTTACAGACGATTTAAAAAGTCTTTTCCTATTTATTGAATTTAAAGTTGATATGTATGGGGATCTACATGTTCTTCATATATAGTTATGTAATTTGCACACCGTAGGAAAATACAAAGAAGAGCGAAAAGCATGCGTAAGCCTATCCGTAATAGGTAATCCCTCTCATAAGGTGAATGTGCTTCTTTGCAGTGCTTTTGTGTGTATAGTTTTAACATCAAGTTTTGTATTTGGCTCTTTTTACATTATCCTATGCTATAAATCCCAACATCATGCAGATTCAAAGAACCTTTTTTGGACTGGGTATCATATTCTGTTGTATCATATTTACCATATGAGGCATAGTAAACCCCTGGCTACTGGCTCTTAAGACTTCTCCAGATTTTTCATTCTGGTAGTTCTGGAGTGAATTTCTTTCTATCTGTGTTTTCCCCCACATCTCTTATTTCTTGGGTCGATTTTTGAGATAGAGAAGTATTGAGCCAAACGACTATCTTTATTGGGGTTCAGACGGAGGTGCTGTCTGCAGCATGGGAGGATCTCCATTGCTCCCGGTCCTCACCAGCACGGAGTGCAATGCGTGTGCACGTGCATGTGGATAACTTTTATAACACGCTGGTCAGAAGTGCTCTCCTATCCTTTTAACTCATTTCTTCTATTACTTATTATGCATGTGCGAATCTTACCCCGCTCAGCTTCTTGAGGATTAGCAAGCTCTGTCATTCATCCTTACTGCTCCCAGCAGCCCCCCAGCATCCCGTACAGTGCCTAGTGGAACTGAATACTTTTATTTACTGGGGTGACAAAGGCTTTTTTGTATCAGATAATAAACCTCCTAAAGCTGTTCAGGGAAACTCAGTATCCTGTAATTCAAATAAACATGAGAACTATGGGAAGGTGGCTCAGAGTGTGTGATTAGTGAATGGCGTTTGGTGTGTATTTGCTGCTAAAATTACTATTCTTTAACAATCAAATACTAGACTATCGCATGGATTGGTGGGGTTTTCTTTTCATGCCCTTTATGCTCAGTCGAAAGGGAGCATCTTCGGATTTGATGGCTTTTTGGTTTACTTGTTGCATTTTTACAAAGAACACATTGAAGGTAGCCACCTTGTGTGTTTGAATTCAGTTTTCTATAGTATTGATTGGAGTTTTGGGGAGCAAGGTGAGACAGACCTTCGCTCTGCAAGAGTTTTCCCTGTGGATTCAGTGGAAAATAACAGAAGAGAGTGAGAGGATTGGTTCTATCTGAGGAATGCAGCAGGAAAGGTCGTGAATAGTATTTTCTCCAGGCTCTAGCCTACCAGGTTTTTCTTTGCCACCCAGTGTCACTAAACCTTTATTTAAAGAATAACATAGATTATTTTCTGTGATTTTTATATGAAAATAACAGGACAGTCTAAATCCATGGGCACTAGATTAAAGTTCTTTTTTTCTTTCCTTGTGTTCTCCTAAAACACAAATGCCTCAGCTTAAATTATTAATTGGGACGTCTGATTTCCTACTGTGTCATCTGTAATTCAGGGGCCACATCGCTGAAAAAATGTATTAACTAATAACCTCCTAAGGGAAGGAGGTGCAGGGCTATCTCTTTTTATCTCTTTCTGATTTAAAAGATTTAATGGAAAACAGTCAATACTCACAGCTGTTCTTCTGTCTCCTTGAAAAAAAATTCCATGATCAAAATATTCCGTTTAACAAAATGGCTCTTTGTTTATTCTCCTTTGGACATTAGCTGGCTGACTGGATAGGAAAAGCAAAGCAGCTTACTACCAAGAATTGATTCCTGTTTTTTTTTTTTTCCCTGTTTTTTATTGACATACCTTAAGTTAGAAAGTTCCAAATAATCTCGTTATCATTTAATAGAGTCCCTAAAATAATTTTAAATGCAAGTTGTTGCCGGCAAGAGGGTCGTACCTGACTGGAGGTTGTTTGGGGCAGTTCCTTCACCTTCTGAAAGCTTCTTTTTGCCTCTTGGAGAATCAGCTCAACTGTTGCAGATCAGTTAATGCTTTGTGTTCCTGTTGTTATATGTGTAGAAACCAGCAGTTACCGCGTTATGTTTTGTAAACAAGGCTGTGCTCCTTGGGGAAAGTTATGTATCTTACTCATTTCAGTTGCCCAATTATAAGCCAATTAGTTAATATATATACTTATTTATATGTAAATCAGTTTTGTCAGCTAATATTTTTAGAACTTACCATATAGAAAACACAGGGATAAGCACTTTGCATCCACATTTCATTGAATCTTTAGAATAATCCTTTGAAATAGATAAAATCATTCCCATTTTACAGATAGGAAATTGAGGCTCAGAGACAATGTGTAACTTTGCCATAACCTTAGCCAGCATGTGATAGATCCTGGATATTTGCCGAGTGCCCATGTGCAAAGACATGCCCCTGCCTTCACAATGCTTAGAGTTTAGAGGAGGTTTGTGAGAAGTACATAGGCTGGTATACATAGATTTGGTATAATGTATGGTAAGGAAGAAGGTGCAGGATGCTATTGGAGCCCAAATGAAGATAAGTTAGAACCAACATTAAGATTTGAGAAGGCTTCCAGCAAACCCAACATAGGAGCTGAGGTCTGAGTAATAACACTTGGTAGCAAGGTAGAGGGAATGGGTCTCAAGGAGTCTTTGGGTGGGAGGAGAAGCCTGTGCAGAGCCCCTTGCAGAAGACAATTCAGGACAGGGGCACCTGGGTGGCTCAGTCAGTTAAGCATCTGACTTTTGATTTTGGCTCAGGTCATGATCTCAGGGTTGTGAGATTGAGCCCCATGTCAGGCTCCGCGCTAGGCATGGAGCCTGCTTAAGATTCTGTGTGTGTGTGTGTGTGTGTGTGTGTGTGTGTGTGTGTGTGTGTGTCCCCCTCTCTAAAAGAAAAGAAAAAGAAAGAAAGAAAAAAAATGCACTGGGGACATGGGGTGTGGAGTTTTAGCAGCTAGAGAAAGGGCCAGGCAACTAACTGCTTGTGGACCAGATCATAAGTGACCTATGCTACCTTAAGACAATCAATCTTTATTGTGACAGAAATGGGGGACTATTGAAGGGATTTATGATAATCTAGGAAAAATAAGGGAGTAGTTCTAACTGCGGTGGGAGCAGTTGAAATAGCGAGGTGTACGTGGATTTGGAAACATTCAGAAGTTAGAACTTATGGGCCTCGGGATGGATGTGGACTGTCAGGGAAGGCTGGATGAGCATGCTGGGCATGGGTGGCAGGTGCATGGTGGTGTCACTCCTGAGCTGGGTGGAGGAGGGTCAGGTGCAAAGGGTATGATGGACAGGAGGACCTAAGCTGTCATAACACAACCTGGCAGTGCTCTATAGGAGACATCGTTGGCCTTGTGGATAGGTTTCAGAGTCATCTGCATAGAGATGGTGTAGGAAACTGCTAGAACTGCACAAGGAAATACATGGAATTACGAAAAGGCAGCCTAGAATAAACTCTGAGTATCGTCAGCATTTAAAGAAGACCAGAGGAGGATCTAGCAAGGAAATCAAACAGAGAGAATCAAGAATCACTGTGTTCCCTGAATGTGCCATGATGATGTGTTGACTCAGTACTTTGGGGTGCTTTGGTTTATAACCACTTCAATTCAGATGGATGGATGTAAGTTAATCATGAGTGCCAACTAAGTGTCAAGCATGACTCTAGAGACTGGGGGTATAAACGTGAATAGGGTAGACAGGACCCTACTCTAATGGAGCTTACAGCTGATTCACTTAGATCTGTCACATGAGAGCAAAGACCTTGGATTTGGCCCTTTTATCCACCATGGATTACAACTCAGTATATACTCATAGGGTTCTAGTGGAGACCAAATCCTTTAGGCTCTTTACTGGGGTTCCTGCTTTACTCTGATGAACAAATCCTTAACTACACCAAGGGGGATCAGCTTTTCTGGGCACATCACTTGAGAAATTCCCCAAATAAGCAACGTGGAATACTTCAAAAAATTGTCTAACACCAATGTGAACATTCCACCAAGAAAAGATTTTATGCTGCTCACAAATCTAAGCTGTCATAACACAACCTGGCAGTGCTCTATAGGAGACATCGTTGGCCTTGTGGATAGGTTTCAGAGTCCTCTGCATAATCTTAGGTTATCCCTATGTTACAAAATCCCAAAGAGGAGAATTTTGCTCTTTTTAATATTCTCATGCCCTGGAATATTTATCTTTGGTACCGTCCCATTGTTTAGTTCAAGATAAATATCTAAGAGCTATTTTTCATGTCCAGATCTACCAAAAACTTAGCAGTCAAAAGTATGACTGTTGAACTTGTATATTTATGACCATTTATGACCATTACTCCTTAATAACAGCCCATTTGTCAAATTGTCTCATTTCCTTGATTTTAGTGGTCTTCTATGATAAGAATTTGAGTTAATGGATTGTTTTATAGCCCTTTAGCCAGAACTTCATTTAATTCCAGGCCGAATGTACCTGAACGTGGCAGTTTTATGGTGAATGCATTTCAGGTGATCAGACTCGCGGTGCAAGCCCACCTTCAGCTCCTTCCCTCCCTTCCTGGTCACAGGGAGGGGAAAAGTGGAGACAGTGTATTCCTCCTTTTATTCCCTGCCCAATTATACATGTTAGTATTAGAGCTGATGGAATAGGAGTATGAAAAATAGGCATTTTTACAGTAGTTAGGCTTTTATTATAAGTCTGCCATATAATTTTAACCATTTTTTGCCTTGAAAGAGGCTCATAATTTGTGTATTTTGTGGTTTTCAATCCATTTGCTACAGCTGCAATCCTGATAAGTGGCTCAATTATAACTGTAATATTGGTCTTAAAGACTCACTGATGTCTCATGGAAAACTTTGAAAAACATTCTATCTAAAGACAATTATGCTTAAATACCACATTTTCTCCATTTCTCTGTTCTGTCCTTTACAAATTATTGCCAAGGCCATTAGCATGAGAACAGATTATTCCTTCAAGCTCTAAAATTCTTGAATTTCTCAAGTTGTGGCTTGCTGCCTTACTGAGCTAGCCCTGGCCTCCCTGGAGGCCCCACCACCACCCGTGAGGACACACAGGCTCACATGTAGAGTTTTTTCAAGTGCCCACAGAGTGCTGGTGACAACTTTCCATTTTTGCTGGGGAGCAAGAGCCACAGAACTGGATGAAAGCTAAGAATAATTGGAAACTGTGCCGGGAGGGGCAATGTCTCTGACATCCAAAATGAGCTCAGAGAAAGGAAGAAAGCTGTAGAAACATGTTAGAGGTCCATTTTAATTAATGATCATTCTAAGGTGAGCTCTGTACCTTCTCCTGTCTCAGCAAATGGTCATGTCTGAGTTTGGGGAATTACCTGGGTATTTGTGCTGCTGATTAGGCCTGCCTACAGATTATTAGTCTTTATTAAGTTTCTTTATTAAGACCTAAAGAATGAATTAAATGACCTCCTTTTTTTTTTTGATGTTGAATTTTTTTTTTTTTTAATGACACCAAGTTGGCAGTGTGAGTTCAGTTGACCATGAAGTTAGGAAAGTAGGATGTTTTAAGATACCCTTAAGAAGTACCTTCATTAGTTAAGGCAGGAGGGGCAAGTGGTCAGGGTGGTGCCCATAAGATGCACATGCTGGGGTCTGTTTTATTTTACTCCTTAATATTTGATGAAATAACACTTCCATCTTTTGTGGGAAAATACCATGGCGTTTTTGTGGGAGAACGCAGCAGAACTCTCCCAGCAGTGTTTTGCCATCGGTTAGAAGGACGAAATAATGTAGACTCACGGGCAGGAAGGACAGGAGCAGACACACAGTTGTCAGTAGAACAGGGATGTGGGGGTTCTGCGGGTCATACGGCTTCGTCTCTGACTCAGACGTGAGGCCCCGGGGCCTGTCTGACCAGGTCCTCTGATCAGTTTCCCTTTGCCATCCTTTTGGGGACTGGTACCGCTCGAGGGCATACATCCAGAGCCCCAGGATGCTGGCACCGTGCCACCTTAAGAAAAATGGAGTGCTGCAAACAATCTGCTGCTTTGCCCAGCTCCGAGCAGGACAGAGACTGATAGGGGGATGGGCTATTTGGGACTTCTCATTTCTCACTGTGTCTGGGATGGGCCGTCAGCCTAATAGATGCCACTGCTGAGATGGTTATAGGATGAAGTATGGCATGCTTTCCTTCCGGACCGTTAGAGGGCATGTCTGGAACCACCTCATTTGGCTAGGACAGCGGGGGAGATGGAGGGCGGAGAAGCTCCTTCCAGAGTGGCCTCGCTGTTGACTTTTATGTTCAAGGTAACCTGTTCTTGTAAGGATCTGGGCCTGCCTTGGCACAAACAGCATCCTGCAAAGAGTCGTCAACCATCCATGTTTATCTGAGTTTCTATAATGAACATATTTCTGCAAAATTCTTAAACTTTGATGATGGCAGTAGATTCTGTAACTATAAGACCTTTCCATTTATTTTATTTATTTATTTTTAAAGATTTTATTTATGTATTTGACAGAGAGAGAGACCCCGAGAGAGGGAACACAAGCAGAGGGAGTGGGAGAGGGAGAAGCAGGCCTCTGCCAAGCAGGGAGCCTGACGCGGGGCTCGATGCCGGGACCCTGGGATCATGACCTGAGCCGAAGGCAGACGCTTAACGACTGAGCCACCCAGGCGCCCCCAGAACTTTCCATTTAAATGTCAAATATTTTATTTTCTAAAAGGTTACTACTGCCTAACATGTGTGGTTAGCAGTTTATTCATTTATTTAATAATATTTATCGAACATCTACCACACACAGGAAAGCGTGCCCTGTGTGGCAGGTAAGGGGTGAACCTAACAGACACAGCCCTGGGGCCTTGTGGTGTGAAGGTGTAGCAGGTGGGTGTTTGGGAAAGAGAGGGCCCCACGGGAGCGTGCTGCAGGGACACCAGTCGGGGGATGAGGGCGAAGGCTTTTCAGGTCGGCCCAGACAGCGTCAGCTCTGTTTCCAGGGACAGCTCAGATGCGGGTGCGGAGAGTGGGCTGCTTGAAGAATGGAAAGGCACTCAGCATGTCTGGGCCATAGCACAGAGGACAAGGAGGGGGGACCCCAAGACATGAGGCTGCAGACTGGGCAGGACAGACTGGGAAGAGACTTATAAGGCAGAGTTTGGATTTTTATCTCAACAGAGATGGCAAGTCTTGGGGCGCTTGGGTGGCTCAGTCGGTTAAGCAGCTGACTCTTCATTTCGGCTCAGGTCCTGATCTCAGGGTGGTGGGATTGAGCCCTGCGTCTGGCTGGGCTGGGCATAGACCCTGCTTAAGATTCTCCCTCTCCCTCTCCCTCCCACCCCACAATTGTCAACCAGGGCAAACATGGGAGGACAAGTTCAGAAGTGGGGAAGTTTGTTAAGTGGTGACAAAAGACCAGTGAAATTGTATTGACTTTATTTCCCCCCTGAGAAGTAAGAAGCTGCAATTTTTGTTGCAATGTTGGGGCAAGAGGTGTGCAGACATCAGGTCTTTCAAAGGGCTGCTGTGGAGATGGGCAGGGAGACAGAGGGATGAGGCCTGAGCTGGAGAACTCGCTCAGGCTTTGCATACTAGCCTCACAGACTCACCAGAAACCCCGAAAGACTTTCTTTAAACACAGCTCTGTGCTTTGGAGGATTGCATTTTGTCCTGTTCTGTAATGGTGCGCACCTGTAATTATTGTGAGCTCTGTGCTTTGTCTGGGGGCCAGTCGCAGTCCCCTAATTCCTGCGGGCTCTTCTCTAAGATACCATGCTTTTCCTGTCTTCTGTCAGTCTGGTCTCTGGAAACACCAGTCGGGCCGCATGGCACACCGCCCCGCACTTGACATTCAGAGGGGATTTGAGCACAGAGGGTGTATAAATACCTGGTCAGTACAAAAGAATAAATTTGGAGACATATGTTTGCAAGATGCCTCCTAGATTATACCTTCATTACCTTCATGTACGTGCAACTAAGAGTGCAGATTTCTAGCTTTCAGAAACTTTTCAGCTGAGGGGCGCCTGGGTGGCTCAGATGGTTGGGCGTCTGCCTTCGGCTCGGGTCATGATCTCAGGGTCCTGGGATCGAGCCCCACATTGGGCTCCTGGCTCGGCGGAGAGCCTGCTTCTCCCTCTCCCTCCGCTCATGCTTTCTCTATCTCTGTGTCTCAGATGAATAAATAAAATCTAAAAAAAAAAAAAAAAAAAACTTTTCAGCTGAGGGCTGCCTGGGTGGCACAGTCATCTAAGTGTCCGACTCTTTATTTCGGCTCAGGTCATGATCTCAGGGTTGTGAGATCGAACCCGGCTTCAGGCTCCACACTCAGCATGGAGCCTGCTTGAGATTCTCTCTCCTTCTCCTTCTGCACCACCCCCCAACTCACTCACTCTCTCTCTAAAAAACAAAACAAACAAACAAAAAAACCCCTTCTCAGATGACTGCTCCATAGTAACAGACAAAGGTGGAAAGTTAGAACTTGCAAAAAAATGTAATGATGAGAGAGGCACGAGTCCTACGTGCCAGGGGCCTGTAATGCAGGCATGTTGCCCCAGATCCACAGCTCTTCATCTGCACCCCTGCAGGGCGAACATGATTCACTGAGGTAGGGGTGTGTGTGCATGCGTGTGCACACGCATGTGCATGTCTGTGTCTCCCTCTCATCCAAAGCCTCACGCCCAGGTTCTGGGTTATTTCACAGGTCATTCCAAATCATGCTTTAGTTTTCATTTCCTCCACTGTTTTGCTTTCTGCATTTCTCCCTGTTTAGAGCCTATGCCATTCCTCCTTACTGTCTCCTTTCAAAGACATTGATTTTAATTCTTCCCCATGGGCTATAATATTTTTTTAAATTGCATGATCTTAACATTTCTAATATATCTTGTTTAAAAACAAGTGCTGTAATTGTTTTGAGGTGTTTTCGTTTTACCACCGTATTAAAAATAATGTATTTAGTAATGTTTTTAAAAGGAAGGTGCTCTCTGTAATACTTTGTATTTAGAAATATTTAGTAGTGCTTTTAGAAGGAAGGTGCTGTATGATTCTGTCAATAGGGAGATTGACTTTGGGGAGCTATGGCAGCTGGAAAATGTTGGTTAGAGGGTAACTGCAGGAGGGGGTCTGTTGCACCTTTATTAAATAATCAGCTACTGTGTCTGGAATTTTTTGGCTTTGAATACTTTGAATTGTTACAGCACATATGAAATATGTTCAAGGGTGTATACTTAAAATATTAGAGCAGGGACCTTGCCCAAGAAGCTCTGGTTTTGATATTGTATTCAAGGGCCAGAACTATAATTCCAACTCATTTCTTCATGGATCAGGCAGTCCGCCACATAGTACAAAGTAGTTTGGTCATTGAATTTACTCTCCTTGGTCTTGAAACTGAATATAAATGTGGTCTCTTAGAACATTTAAAATTGATCTGGACTTATACAGAAGTCTACTGAATAAACCAAAAAAGGTAATTAATTGCCTCAAGCAACAGAAGAATCCCATGGGTAGAGCTGGTTTCAGGTCCAGCTGGAGTCAAGAGCTCTGTCCTTAGGAATCCTTCTTTCCCTCCTGAGGCTCAGCCTCCATGCTTTTGTTCCCGTTCTCAGTCACGTGGGCAAGGCGAGCCCAGCAGCTCCCTATTTCTGTTCTACCGCCTAAGGGCTGCCAAGAATCAGAGCACCAATGCTGCGGGGTGGGGGGTGGGGGCGGGAGGGGGTGGGGGGTTGCTTTTCCTGGTAGGATTGTCATTGGCCTGGCTGGTTCTTGGGCTCATCCCTGGACCAATCACTGTAGCTGGGAGATGCTGCACTTTTATTGGTCAAACCTGAGTCACGTGTTAGGGGGTGGAGTTAGCCCCACACGAATTAAATCATTTTAGAGGTAATCTTACCCAGAGGGATTCAGGAGAAGAAAGGGGAACAGATCCTAGGCGGGAAAAATCAGTTGCTGCCTGCTACAGCTAATGTTCTTATCACAGACCACAAATTTAAAAATCACAATTGAAGGAATATTCTCAGAAGATTTCTTTGGGGAAGGGTTTTGTGTGCTCTGAGTTTGCCCTTGTTTCTCTGCTTCTTGTCAGGTGTGATAATAAAGTTCAGCACAGATGCATCTGTTTTTAATTGTTTCTATTATTTATGTTTTAAAATAATAGTTCTTATTTTTTGACAACATGTTGTTTTCCATCTTTTTTTTTTTTTAAAGATTTTATTTATTTATTTGACAGAGAGAGACATAGCGAGAGAGGGAACACAGCAAGGGGGAGTGGGAGAGGGAGAAGTGGGCTTCCCGCGGAGCAGGGAGCCCGATGCGGGGCTGGATCCCAGGACCCTGGGATCATGACCTGAGCTGAAGGCAGGCGCTTCATGACTGAGCCACCCAGGTGCCCCTGTTGTCTTTCCATTTCTGTGTCTTCCATTCCATTCCAATCTGTGGAATAAAGATTTTTTATTTTTAATACTGTCTGTTATAAACCATGATAACGTTAGGAATGTAAGGGATGTGAATGCTCAGAATATTGATTTTCAAAATAGAGTGACTGCGGATAATTTTATGGTTTGTTTTTCTGGAAGTAATTATTCAGTGCATGTGTTGTCCTCGCTAATCCTGGCTTTAAGGTTTCCTGTCTTACACATCTCCTGGCAGATGGCTTAACCCCAGAGCTGCCCCAGGGGTGTGGTGAGTGGGTTACCCGTGTGGGAGGTGGTGGTTTTGCTCAGTTTGAAGCGGGGGTGGGGTTGGGCCAGGTGTGGCCAGGGAGGATAAAGGACTTTCAAAGTCATGGTTAAGATGGCTCTTTGCATTGGCCATATTTTTATGTAGGGATTTGTTATGTTTCTGCTGTCTTCAGTGATCATCAGTCTAAATTTTCCATTCTTAAAAATTTTTTTTTTCCAAAATTTCCAAAACTGCATCAGTTTTGGGAATTTGTGGTTTGCTAGGAAATCATTCGTTTCCTTTGTGTTTTCAAATTTGTTGCTATACAGTTGCTTGTGGTATAATTCTTTTAGACTTAATATATATTTTAATCCCTTGTATATATGGTAATATTTCCTTTCTCATTTTCAAACTTGTATAATATTATTCTTTCTCTCTTCCTTTTTTAGGCTTGGGAATGAGTAGATCTTTTTCCTTGCTCTTTTTTAAAAAGCTACCTTTTGGATTTGTCCATCCATTTTCTACCTTGTTTTTCCCTTATTCCATTAATTTCAGCTTTAATCTTTATTCATTCCTTCTTTCTTAGTTTCTTTTGGGGCATTTTGTTCTAATATCTTAAGGTGGTAAATACTTAGTTGCTGATTATATTTTTTGAAAGTACTCAGTTTGGTGGTTTTAGTGGGCAAGGTTCTTCCTTCTGTAACAGGATACTTACAAATTAATAGTATATACCTGAGCATGAGTGTCCTATTAATGCTTGCTGAGAATTCACATAGCTCTGTACCAGCCATCGGAAGTAATTCATAAGCTTTCAGATTTTGTTGTATTCTATAAGCAGGAGAATTATCAGAATTTATAGATTAACATTGTTTTCTTTCAATATATCAGTTGTCAGTTTTCAGTTTCCAGGAAAGGATTCGATAATAGCCTGAATTGTAGAGGAAATAACTCTGATTCAGAATCATCCGTGATCCTTTTAAACACAATGATTCCAAGTGACATAGATAAGATGCAGTCATCTCTCTTTCTGAGAACCATGGACGGACGCTCGTCTGGTGCACTGAAGCATCTGATTGTGCTTTCCCTCTTTGTTTACCACATCCTAAAATATCATTATATTTCCTCAGTTATGAAGTTGCCCTGGGAACAGACAGCATCTTATCATGCCCAGACTGAGTTTTTTCCACTGAGGGAGAAGCAAGCTGCCATGATAAGAAAATATCAGTTATTCCAAGAGACTACTGCATGTTCATCTCAAAACCATTAAGAAGCCACTGGAGGGGCACCTGGCTGGCTCAGCGGGTAGAGTGTGTGACTCTCAATCTTGGGACCATGAGTTTGAGCCCCATGCTGTCTGCAGAGATTACTTAAAAAAAAAAAAAGAACCCATTGGAAAGAGTTCTAATACTGTTCAGCTAGTTGGAATTTTACTATTTTCTAACCGAATTGCAGTTGTTTTTTATGCTTTGGTGAGGACTGAGGGAAATCAGCTATGTTATACCTTTATTACCATCATTATTTTCGGGAGAATTAGAGTCATTCATGCATTCTTATGCCCACAAGGAGAAAGTTTCCCATAAGTTGGGAAGATACGGCATACCTGGAAAATATTTTGTCTAAATAAAGATAGAACAAATTGAAAAAGTAATTAAAGAAAAAAGTTGATTAAAAGTCAAGTTTCTACTGACCACAAAGGTAAATTGTGCTTTTATTTTACCCCTGCACATTTGTCAAATTGCTAGTGGCATGATGAACTAGAAAGTTACACTTAATCAGATACCAAATTCTTCAAGGCTCCTTCCCACGTTAATGGGGATCTCTGCAAGGTCTTACTTGATTGTGAGACCACGTTCTAGAAACTCATTTGCTAATGCCTGGTATTGGCCCTTTTGCTGCTGGACATTTTGAATTTAAATATTTTGAAAGAAAGCATAATCATACTCAAAAAATTACATGACCGTTGTGTTACTCTATCACTAATTGACATGTTGCTTATTTAATTTAAGCCAGGCCACATTAATAGGTAATGTTGGTACAGAGATGAAAGGTACGTTATGTTCCTGCTTAGAGGAGCTTGAAGTTAGCTAATGGAGGAGACTGGTCAGCAAACCAGCCAGTAAGAGTATAAGGAGATCTGCTACCATAAGTGTAGATGTGGGTGCTGTGGGAACACAAAAGAAGCACTCTTTGCTCATATGTGGGCTGAGGGAAGGTTTCTTGGAGAGAGTAATGCTTGACTCTGGGGTATAAATTCTAGCCAGCCAAGTCGAGAGCGAATGCAGAATGTTCCAGAGAGAAGGAGCAGCATGAATAACAGAGACATGAAACTTGATGACAGTTTGGGGGAATTGGGGATGGGCAGAAGTTGGAGAGGACAGATGAGAAACCATACGTAAAATGTATTGAACTTGAGCTACAAAAATTGTTAATGGTTATTTTCTGTGTTTTAATTCAGGTGAAGGAAATACTCAAGGCCAGATGTCTTAAGGAATGCTCTTGAAAGGGACAGAGGTGTACAAAATTATTTCAGCAACTGAGAAGCAAGCTGGTTTTGGAGAAACCATACTCTGAGGATGTTGTTTGCTTTTGGTTAAAAAGAGAAAGTACGGCTGCAGAGGAAGGGCTTCAGGCTAAACGCGCATTTAGGATTGCACTGTAAATAACAATGTAATTAGATTCACCTCAGTCTTGCAGGTGAGACTTGGAGCTTCTTGGCTCCGCAGACATGAGTGACCCGAGGCAGTCACAAGAAGAGAAGCACAAGCTTGGCAGAGCCTCTTCGAAGTTCAAGGATCCTCCCAGAATCATGCAGTCTGATGATTATTTTGCTCGAAAATTTAAAGCCATTAATGGCAACATGGGCCCCACCACTTCTTTAAATGCCTCAAATCCCACCGAGAGTGGTGGTCCGGCTAACGGTACCCCAGCTGTGCCCAAGATGGGTGTGAGAGCAAGAGTGTGCGAGTGGCCTCCCAAGAAGGACTGCTCCAAGGAGCTAGCCTGCAAGGCACTGTGGGAAAGCCGGTCTCAGACCAGTTACGAAAGCGTCACGTCCATCACACACAATGGGCAAAACGACCAGAGCGATGGTCAGCAAGAGGAACAGCTTGATCTAGACTTTGTGGAGGCGAAGTACACCATTGGAGACATCTTTGTTCACTCTCCTCAAAGAGGACTGCACCCCATAAGACAGAGAAGCAATAGTGATGTCACCATCAGTGACGTCGACGCTGAAGACGTCTTAGACCAAAACGCAGTGAACCCCAACACCGGGGCCGCCCTCCACCGCGAGTACGGAAGCACATCTTCCATTGACCGGCAGGGCTTATCTGGTGAGAACTTCTTTGCGATGCTCAGAGGGTACCGCGTAGAGAATTACGACCACAAAGCAGTGGCCCCTTTTGGGTTCCCTGAGTTTTTCCCCTGCGATCCTGCAATCTCTCCCAGCCTCCATGCAGCAGCACAGATTTCTAGAGGAGAATTTGTCCGCATCTCAGGATTAGACTACATGGACAGTGCCCTCCTCATGGGGAGAGACAGGGACAAGCCTTTCAAACGGAGGTTAAAGTCGGAGTCGGTGGAAACATCCCTCTTCCGGAAGCTGCGGACTGTTAAAAGTGAACACGAAACTTTCAAGTTCACGTGTGATCCGGAAGACGGTCGTCTGGAGCGGGGTGTTCGCCCTTGGAATTGTCAGCGGTGTTTTGCACATTATGATGTCCAGAGCATTTTGTTTAATATCAACGAAGCCATGGCAACGAGGGCCAACGTGGGGAAGCGGAAAAACATCACCACCGGGGCCTCGGCAGCATCCCAGACTCAGATGCCAGCAGGCCAGACGGGCACCTGTGAGTCCCCTTTGGGGAGCAAGGAGGATCTCAACTCCAAGGAGAACCTGGATGCTGATGAGGGTGACGGGAAAAGCAACGAGCTGGTCCTGAGTTGTCCGTACTTTCGGAATGAGACCGGCGGGGAAGGTGACCGTAGGATCGCCCTCTCTCGGGCCAGCTCGTCATCGTTCGGTTCCGGGGAAGGCTGCTCCTTCGAGTCCTCTCTGAGCTCCCACTGCACAAACGCAGGCGTCTCCGTCCTGGAAGTGCCCAGAGAAAACCAGCCCATTCACAGGGAGAAAGTGAAGCGCTACATCATAGAGCATATTGACCTTGGGGCCTACTATTACCGCAAGTTCTTCTACGGGAAAGGTAAGGGAGAGTCCTGAGTGTGTGTCCTGAGTGTGTGTGTGTGTCTTGGGCTGGTCATCATATGCTGCTTTGGGCTGCAGCACCTTCACTGGGGAGTCCAAGGCCGTGGTCCACTGGGCTTTCGTGGATCCTCCGTTGCTGCCAGACTAACCCCTTCTTTCCCAGTGTCCTGCCTTTGCTGGTTTATACTCCCGAGTGTGGAATCACCACCTCTCTTTCTCTTTCTCTTTACCCATTTGTGAGCATCACAGATGTAAGACTTGCTCTGGATTTACCTCTTTTCAGATCTCCTCCCTGGTTAAACTTCATCCCTCTCTTCTTCCTCTGATTAATCTCTCCTGCTGTTTACAGTGGATCATTCTGTCGAATTTTTCTCCCCACTTCTAGCCTTTTCTGTACTTTTCCCCTACACCTTTGCTTCATCTTCTCACTTCTGCCTTCACAGCTCCTAGTGCATTGGAAGTGTTAGTTAAATCTAACTAAGAATCTAAGAGAATGTATGAATTAGCATGATAGACAAATCGTTTACCGGCAGTTCCATAGATGGCCTTAAATGTTAGGATGCAGATAATCCTTTGGCATTGCGGTTTTAGAAATTCTCTAAGCCTAGGCAAAATAGTGTTTACTTTTATTTAGATTTTCAGGTTTGAAGGATGCAGTCCTCAGAAGTCATGCAGTTGAATCCTCAGCCTTTAAATAAGTGTCCTTAGTTATTCCAGGGACATGAAATCTACTCTGTTGGAGACTCCTACAGAGAAACAGGTCCCACACACCTGTCAGTCACAAAAGCACCATAAAAACACTCAAGGGCAGCCCGTTGCCTTATTGGGTGTGGCTTGCCACCTGAGCTCCTTCCTTATAGGGCAGCATGCTTTTCAGGGCTGTCTTTTTCTGTTTCCGTGCCCCTGGCCACCCTCCTCACATTCCCAGGTGCCACCCCTCAGAGCACCTAAGGAGGTGGGGGTGAGCCCAGCCAGTCTGGTGAATAAACTGTTCTGCCGTGGGTGTGGGTCCCCGTGAGCTCACTGTACTTGGAGTTTATGCAGTATCAGTTTCTATCTTCACAATGTTTGCATGTCATCTTTGACTCCAGTTGGTTCTTTTTGGTGATGGGTCGGGTATTACTCAGACCTCAGGAGACATCACTCCATCCACGTCAGTGTCTGGAGCCTTTTTCAAACTTTTGACTACAGACTTAAAAGAATTTGCTTGTCAGATAGATTGCAGTCACAACTGTTACATCCATAAGTTTTTTTTCCCTCATTTTTTGCAGCAATTCAGATTTAACCAATCATCCATAATCCTAATATTGTGAAATTGTAGAAATGGGTAGAACAGTTATGATATTGGGTAAGCAGTTTGGCTAAGTAGGCACTTGCATTACAACCGATCATATATTTGAGTTATGTTTCCCTTTTCATACTGATGATATAATGGGACTGAAATAATTCCGTGAGCAGGTCTTGGGCCCCCCACGTGTGTCCCTGTGCTCTCGTCTCAATGCCAGCCCCCGATTGAACTCAGAGAAACTTGGACTTCCCTTTTAGTCTGTGCTGTGAAAGCATGAGTGGCCCTCATGATTGTGTTCATTCAGCGGCAGCACGTTACACAATACTGTTCCAAGATGGTCTCTAGGTGGAAGTTAGTTATTTTTGGAAAGGGAGGCCATGAAGAAATAGGCTTCCTAATTAAGGTTCTTTAAATTGATGAAGCCATGCTGTCCATGCCAGCAATAAAATAGTCTCTTAGAATTATTATGCCCTGAAATCCTCAGGCATTGAGTCATTTTGGCTAACTGAGTTTTATAAATAGTTTGCGGATCACCCTTTAAAAATATCAGAACGTACAGGTTGTTATGTGTGTGTGGATGTGTGCGTGTGTATTTATGGAGAAACTTAGTGCCAGCATCTCATCCATACTCTGGTGTGTATTAAGTACACGTGTACATGTACATGGAATGGGCGACAGATGCTTTCTGCAGCCAGGGTCACCATTAATGTCCTTAGGATCTGTTCCTAGAGATGGTTTTAGGTGCTGGATTCTGTTAGTTTCCTTGACCTGCATTTTGTGGGTTTTTTCTTGAACTCTCAACTGTCACTTCCTGGTAGTTTTAAAGAGTGCCTGTGAGTGGTGTATTTCTTCTGCTTTTCCTGATTTGCTGCTAAGGATTTCCCAGGGCATTGGCAGTTACGTCAGCAAACTTGTTAGCTTTGAATGTGAAATTCAGAATAAGCTCTAGAGAAGTTGAGGGCAAGACACCCTGTGGGTGAGCTGTACGTGGATGCAGACAGAATGCTTAGGGGGCCCTGGGCATTGGGCTCACTCTGGTTCTGTGAAGGCGCCAGGCAGGTGAATTCTAGAATCCCCTGCCAAGCCTGCCGAGTGAGGGCATGGGGTGGCTTTGGCATCAGGGTTCTGCAGCACTGGGCTGGGCTGTTGTGGCTACCGATGGGTCCGAGGAGAGGATAGGACCGAGCCGGCCCCTCTGCTCTCGTTCTGCAGCTGTGAATACTGCCTGCTTTCTCCTATTTTTAGCTCTTCCTCGGTGGGCCTGTGTGTCTCAGAACGAAGCTGGCTCCAGCAGCGTCCGCCGCTGCTGCCCCGGCTGGTCCCTCTGCAGAGCCGTGAAGGGCTGGGGGTGGGGGCAGCAGTCGGTTCCCCAGCAGGTCAGTGCCCCCCCCCCCCGCCCCTGCCATGGTGTGGGAATGGAGATAGGCAGCCGGCTCGCACCCGGGCTTCAACCTCTGGACTCTGCTCTGCAGACACACCCCCAGTTGCAGGAACGTCATCGCACGACCTAAAAACAGAAGCCCTTGGGCCGCCTGGCCCAGATCGGGTGTGTTCGCGGGGAGCTTTGTTCTTTTCCTTTTTCTCTTTTCCCTTCGCTCTTTTTTTCTCTCTGGAAGCAGGCATTCAGGGATCTTTTGATGCTTCCCAGAATGCCTTTTCTTTTTCTCCATGCTCCACCATTCTGTGTGAAATTTCATTTTCCAGAAGAAGTAAGTGGGAAGGGTTGAGAGTACAGAGCCTTCACGATGCGGCTTACTCTGTCCTGGGTGGTTAGCGTGGGGTGGCTGCATTCACGCCAAGGTGCACTCCTGTGGCACAGAACCACTGGACAGCTGTGAAGAGCTCTGCCGAAGGATTATGTAGGGGAGCGGCGAGCCACAGCAAACCGTGTGGCTCCATCACTTGTCCACGCAAATCCATCTGCAGCCTTGCGTGGAAACAGCTTTTTAAGGGAGAGCGGGGCAGGATTGGAGCAAGCACGGGGGATGCTGGAGAAGGTTCCGCACTGCTGCTGGCGATGCCTGTGAAGAAACTTGGGTGCTACCTGCCGTGTGCCCATTTCCCTCGTGGAAGTCCCAGTGAAATCGCGGCTTCCCTCTTCTGTGAGTTTCCCGTTTGTGAAGCAGGCCATGAGGAAGGGCCCCTTAGACAGGGATTGTGGTTGTGCCAGTCTGTTTGGAGACCCTTGAGCTTCCTTCATGGCACAGTGGCCAGCTTTGCCTCCTTCTGGACCCCCTGGCACTTAGTGCTGCTGGCCAGCAATGGGCTGTCCCCAGGGAGGCCGGAGTGGAGCTGCAGGGCAACGAAGACACCCCCCCGGGGTCCGTCCGTGCCTACCAAGTCTTGTCCTGGTTAGGAAGTTGCACACCTGCAGTTACTCGGGAGTTCTAAAACTGTTCTCTGCCTTCCTTCAGGTCACACGGACCAGAACAGCTCTAGACAAGAATAGTTCAAGAAGGTAGACCATGTCCTTTTTGGTAAAGAAAGGTCAAACTAGAGAAGAGGATAAAGCTGAGTCTCTTGGGTGACTTTGGAGTGGAACGTGGCTAAATCTTGGAGGCACTGGGACATTGTTTTTTTTTTTTTTTTTTTAAAGATTTTATTTATTTGAGAGAGAGAGCACATGAGGGGGGGAGGGTTAGAGGGAGAAGCAGACTCCCTGCTGAGCAGGGAGCCACTGGGACATTGTTTTATGTGGGTACAGGAACATGTCCTCTTAATGTGTGGGAAAATCCTGAGATCGCAATATATACCTTTTTTTCGGTCTAGAATTTTTACACGGCATAGAAGTATTATATGATCATTATAGGAAAATAGAGAAGCAAAAGAAAAAGAAATAAAATCACCCTAGTCCCTAAGAGATAATCACCATGAACAGTTTCCTCTTTATCCTTGTAAGGCTTTTTCTGATGCAAATAAATTTATGTAAATGGAACCTTCTATCACTGTGTCTGTGGAACTTGCTTTGGATGATCATCCTTCTGTGTTATTATGTGTAGAGCTGCATCAGCATTTTACAAGCCATTATCAATTATCATTATCTGCCTTGGATGTATGGGGGGATGCCAGGTATTTGCCAACCATGATCTGGGCAGAAGTGTTAATTGACTGTATTTGCTTTATTTCAGAGAAAAACCCATCAACTTGATAGAAACACAGTGATAAAGGGACGTGTATTTCTTACTCTCTTAGATGCAGTATACCTACAAAACGACTCCTGTCAAATACAGTGATGTTCATTTTAACCAAGAAATCTTTACTTAAAAAAGTAAATTATTATAAAAGATGTTTTAATTTCATAAAGTTTGAAAAATTATAATAATTGTCCTTCTCCACTAGAATATGGACAGTGTGTAGCGTAGCCCTTCCAAGGGCTAGCGCTCGGAGAGGGGGAAGGTTGCAAGGGAGAAGTCTGGAAAGCACCGCCCCAGCCAGGTCATCAAGGTCAACATCAGCATTGATAGGTCATGCGATTCGTTTATACCCCTGACATGATGGGAATGGTATTTCTGGGGTCTTCCTCCCAACCCATAACCTCAGTCTGATTAGGGAAATACATTAGACAAATCCCTGCCAAGGCACATTCTACAAAATCCCTGCCCACTGTTCCTCCAAACTCCCAAGGTCATCCAGAACTAGGAGAGTCTGAGAAACTCACAGTCTGCAAGAGTCTGTAAGAGACATGACGAGTAACTGTAACAGGGTGTCCTGGATGGGATCCTGGAAGAGAAAGGATGTTAATAAAGCAGAAACCTGAATAAAGGGTGGGCTTGATCAACATCAGTTGAGAGTACAGAGCCTTCAGGATGGTTCATTAATGCAATGAACGTACCAAAGAAACAAGATGCTAACAACTAAGAAACCGAGCCAGGGTGTGAGAGAACTAACTCCACTATCTTTGCAGCTTTTCTGCACATCAAAACCAGCTTAAAAGTAGTTTGCTTCAAATTTTTTTAAACTGTAAGTCATAAATTCTCATGATATATTTAACATGAGCATCTTTAAAGTTACAACAAACAAGAACTTACAGGCAGTTCTTAAAAGTAACAAATCTGCAGGTTTATGTTACTTTATTAAACTCCTTAGGTTTCCTGTGAGCAGCTGAGACCACTGTGTGTTTCAAGTAAAGTAAAATTAACAAAATGTCAGTTTCCCACAGCCCTTTCTATACACATCTGCAGAAGGCCAGGAGTATGTTTCTCAAACTTACCTAGAAGAGCAGGGGGATTGTTAGGCTTTAGAATTTATACTGTCTTCGGTCTTTATTGAAATGCACATACTTTCTCTTTGAATTTCTCCTAAAATCTGCATGCTGATCCCAGGTGGCTGTGGGATGTTGTTTGGGACACTCTGGGTTCTCTGGCTCCCAAATCTCTGCTGAACTAACTCTGAAGAAAGCTTTATGCCCAACTCATTTTCTTTCCCTTGGGATTTTCTATAACTAGTCCAAGGAAAGAAATACGTATCTTCTAGAAATCCTCTGTAAAGGAGCTGAATTGGTTTTATAGGGCAGGTTTCAGAGCGTAGATGAAAAGCTAATCTTAGTTTGACCGATTGTCTCCCTTCTGTCTGGTGCTTTCAGGGTTTCTGGTTCCATCATTCGCCTGTGATTTCCTTTCTTCTCTGTTTCTTATAAAAGGAATATGCCAGAGAGAACTTTGCTTTCTCCTTCCCACCTTAGCTTTACAAAAGACTTCTGGGGTGTAGGCAGATTGGAATTCTTTCTGGAAAGATTAGAACTTTCCAGAGGAGAGTTTTTAGCTGCTTCCAGGTGGACTGGGCCTCCAACAAAAGCCGTATCCTCCTCACAATGTAGAGTACAATACTGGCCTTTGCAAGGTCCATATTTCTGCCCCAAGATGCCGGCCTTTAAGCTTTGAGGCCCCCTTCCTTTGCCTGTGCCCAGCCTCGAGCTAGCTGTGCCATTGGTACCACCTGGGAATGAACTCCTCTATTGGATCTGCCACACTTCCAAGAGTTCTTTCTAGAGCCCCTTTTCCCTAAGAAAAGTTCACATTTTTATTAACTACCCTTGACCCAGCTCTATGTAAGCTCACCTCTTTCTCCAGTAGTCATTTTTGTTATTAGTATTTTAACGAAAGTATAATATCTGTACGTACATCTGCTAAATGAACAAATAAAAAGGAAGGATTCTTCTAGAATGTGTGTAGTAACCCTCCCACTTGTCTCGATACCAACTTACTGTTTGGTGGCTGGAGATTTACCTTTTGCCAAGAGGGAAAAGTGCCCATGCGTTCCACTTGTGGTTGGAGGCCTGGCGGGGGAGGGGGGCAGGACAGCACAACTTAAGATGAAGAGCTGAGACTGCTCTGGAGCCAGCCTCCTGGGTTCACATCCCAACTCAGTTTTCGAAAGTCCTTCGACTCCTTTGTGCCTCAGTTAATCATCTGTAAGATGGGATCATAATAAAAATATCTCTTCTGACGGGAATAGAACCAATGCCTGTCACAAAGCATGCCAACTCCTTCCCCAAGTGGTTCTTAAATAAATGTGTAAAACCTTTCTCTCTAGAAAGAAACCATTGTCCACACCACTGGTATAATATTTCAAGGGGCAGTACTTCATTTTAATGGTTAAAAGATAAGCCATGAGAGACGGTGGACTCTGAGAAACAAACGGAGGGTTCTAGAGGGGAGGGGGGTGGGGGGCTGGGTTAGCCTGGTGATGGGTATTAAAGAGGGCACGTTCTGCATGGAGCACTGGGTGTTATGCACAAACAATGAATCATGGAACACTGCATCAAAACTAATGATGTACTGTATGGTGATTAACATAACATAATAAAATAAAAAAAAAAAGATAAAGAGGGAAAAAGTAGAGAGAACCATATGGCAGGAGGGCCCCAGGGCAAGGTGTCTGGTGAAGTCTGCCACCCCATTCCAAATGCATTCACTTAAATTTCACAAATGTGACAGTTGTGGGCGGGCGTATACCTTTACATATCAAATGAACCCCGTAACTGAGTGATGCATGGCTGTATTTAGTCTGAATTTCATGCCTGGTGGCTTCTTTGTTTTTCCCCCCTTCTGGTTATATACAGTCACTGAAGAAAATTAATAGGGAGTTGGACACTATTAAATTCATACGGGTGAACTGAGGACCACCTAACAATAGGACTATTCTGGGACCCACATTCCTCCTGGAGCGGACATAATCGACTCCGCTCTTCACCTCTCGGCCCGGCCAGCCTGACCTCCGCAAACAGAGCTCCCATTGAGGCCCAGCCGGCTCCGAGCAGGGAGGAGTTGCACAGCTGCCCGGGAGACAGCCTCATGGTTATCGTGGTATCTGTTCCATGTGGCCGGTGCTGGGAACCTCTCGGGAGGTCACGGCTCCCGCCCATTGCCGAGTTTTAAGAACTTGGAGAGGACTGCATGCGATTTCCTCCCGTGGACACTTTGGCCTCGGAGTCTTTTTCAGTTACTGAGGAAGAGGAACTCATGTTCTGTTTATTTCCCTGGAGCAGAGGGATTGATAGTGTAGTATTTCTGTGCTCCGCTGGGGAAACTTCCTTGCAGTTTGCTGTTGGTACAGAAAGTTGCCAAGTTCAGAGGCTTTGGAACGTAAGGTCTCAGAGCACCTGGAAGCTCCCTGAAACCTACCTACCTTGTATTCGTTCCAAGATTTCTTTCACTCTTTGCCGCACTTAAGGAATAAAATGGAAAAAGCTGGGCCACTGCCCCCTTCCCAGCTTTTATGCAGTGGATTCTTCCTTGCTCTTCTAGCGTTCTCTTCCTCCTTCCCACTCTTGTAGCAAATAACACTCAAAATTATGGATTATCGAAGGAAGCCTTTGACAGCTGCCTTTTTCCTCCAGTCTTTCCCTTTTCATTCAAGGTTTTCCTAAAGCGGTGTCTCCCAAGATACTGTCCTTATGTTCAGGACAGACGTGTTGGCTCATCTGTGAGTTGTGTTCATTTTACCACGCATGCATTAATTGATTTTTAGAATTCAAACTTTCTGTGGCTCTCATTACCCTTTGCATGAGAGAGTCCTAGGAACAGCCTACCTAGGGTGTGTACCCTCCCTGTCACCCCAGATTGTGACCTCGAGCGAGTCACCTGGCCCCTCAGGAATATTATCTGTAAGGTGGGGATACCTCCTCAGAAGTAGGGAGGAGGAAATGAGTTCATTTATGTCAGTTTTATTAAATCTTGTTATTTTCACTGTAACGCCTCAGGTTTTCAAGCTTAGCTAATACTTTGGTTAAATGTTGGTCAAAGGAGCCTTCATGTAGCAAAAATGCATCCTTCTCTGCATTGTGGTAAATTCAGTAATTTAATTCCTGAAACATGAGCAGGGAGCTTGAGATTTCTTGAAGTTATCTAATGACTCTTCATGTTATTATCTGCAAAAGCAGGCCCCATTGTTCTAGTCAGCCATCCACCCATTGTCCCTTGTTGACTCTTTCTCTGTAAGTCTCAGAGAGCTCTGAACAGGGGAGGTGATCTAAGATGCAGACACGGAATTGTTTGCAGGAAAGCAGATACATCGTAGGTGGGGATTTAGACAGCAGTCACCTGCAGCCGTGGACATAACCCCGGTAGGCAGTGAGCCAACAGTTAAGTGATCAGCTTTCTGTTGAAAGAATGAAGAAATGTTAAACTGCATTTTATGGAAGAAGAGCAGGAAAGCTTCTGCTGTCCGCATTCAACAGAGCGAAGGGCTGCAGGGCCCAGACTCACGGCCTCTTGTGGCTTTGGAGGACTTGTTACTGGTGCTGTGGGCCGTGCAGGGCTAGCCCCTGAGAAACTGTAAGGCAGAAAGCTGTGGGTTCTGCTCTTACGTACCTGACCTTGGGAGGCCCCACAGAATTGGGATCCTCACCTGGTCAGTTCATTATTGACGAACCTGATAAATGTCGCTTCCAAGTTACTGAAGTACCTGGAAATAGCCTTTGGGCCAGGGTCGCAGGTGTCCCCCACCCTTTTTTTTTTTTTTTTAACTCTTCTGAGTTGGATTTCTTTTTCCTTTACTGACTAGCCAAAGTGCACCATAGATAGATGCGCTGAATCTCATTTCCTATGCTGCAATCTCATTAACCGATTTTTTTGATCGTGCCCTGTTGTATTTGCATGATATGTGGATTTTCATCCAGCTTTTCCAGTCTTTTTACAGCTTCCGTTCTGCCAAGGAAGGATTTTATTTGATGCACTCTTAAAGCAATTTTATGGAAATCATGTGCTTGGGACCAGGACAGGCTCCGTGGGTGAGGGGGACTTGCTCATTGTCCTCTGCCCACAGATGGGAAAGCTCACATGATGCAGATGAGCAAGCTGAGCTGTCCTGAAGGGGGCAGGCACAGGGTTAACTTGGCTCCCTCCTGGAGACTTCGGAGTCTGCCCTGTTCTTCATGGTACTTGGAAGGTATACTGTTACGCTGTGAAGCAGAAGATTGTGATTTCTTTCGAGACACGTCCAGGTAACCTGCTCTATTCCCTGGCTAACTGAAAGCATGAAAAGACCCCTTAGAGAACAGCTAGGGGGCCTCGGAGCTGACCTGTCCAAAGGTGTGATGATTGTGAGTGGCAGGAACGTCCTCTCTCGGCTTGCATTCAAAGAGTGTGTCTGTGTGAAATGGGGAAGGAAAAATTGAAACGAGTGTGGGGAGGCAGACATAAAAGAAAAAAGATTCTTTGGCTAATGTGCAGTCTTGGGTGAAAAAGGGAATATGCAAATTTTGGATTCCCTCAATTAAAAAAAAATGATGGTTTCTGATAGAAATCATTCAGGAAAATATATGCCACTGCATTCTTTAAAAGACTACCATAAATGGGATGTAGCCCCTCTAGGTGATTATATTTATTTATTTTATTTTATTTTATTATGTTATGTTAGTCACCATACATTACATCATTAGTTTTTGGTGCAGTGTTCCATGATTCATTGTTTGTGTATAACACCCAGTGCTCCATGCGGAACGTGCCCTCTTTAATACCCATCACCAGGCTAACCCATCCCCC
>NW_027397094.1:15336616-15353811 GCF_003265705.2 Callorhinus ursinus
CCCCTAGTTCCATCTATGTCATTGCAATGGCAAGATTTCGTGTTTTTTTGATGGCTGCATAATATTCCATTGTATATAATACATATACCACATCTTCTTTATCCATTCATCTGTCGATGGACAGCTTGGCTCTTTCCATAGTTTGGCTATTGTGGACATTGCTGCTATAAACATTGGGGTGCATGTACCCCTTCGGATCACTACATTTGTATCTTCGGGGTAAATACCCAGTAGTGCAATTGCTGGGTCATAGGGTAGCTCTATTTTTTAATTTTTTGAGGAACCTCCATACTGTTTTCCAGAGTGACTGCACCAGCTTGCATTCCCACCAACAGTGTAGGAGGGTTCCCTTCTACGTGATTACAGATCGGCATTTTGAGATTGTAAGCGTGAATTGTCTTCAGGCTGACCCTTGAACTTTGTAGGACTGTTGGGTTCAAAGTCGAAATGCCCCATGATGCTGTTTATTTTATGCTCAGTCCTTTTTTGTTTGTGATTTAGGCTTTTGTCAGTAATACTCATGTCTTCAGTTATAATGCCTCTCAGATTAAAGATGCTAAGTGTGATGCATATATTTGGGGGGGGCAGGGAGCTGGCACTGAGGTTAAGAAGGGTTATGTAATTCACCCAAGGTTCAACAGCTGATAAGTTAGCATAGCCCAGATTCAGAAACCAGTAATCAGACTTATTAGAATTGTAGGTATTTAAAAAAAAAAGTAGGTATTTAAGAGTACCTGAGTTTGGGACTGCTAGTTCAGTGTGACGAATTGGAGACGCATGTTACCTCTCCCTCTTCCAAAACACTACTAAAAATGATAGTGAAGGAAGAACAAAGGGCATAAAGCCACAAAGGAAGAAAGAGAACTAGAGAAAATCAGTGGAAGGCTAGATACGCCAAAGCAGACGGAAGAGCCAGACCGGTTTTGCAGATGGGAAAACGCCCCCCCCCCCCAGCATTGGGGTGGTGGCTGTGTGTGGCAGGGACAGGCCAACAGGAAGCCAGTCCATTCACTGCAGAACCAGGTACCTTGGAAGAAGAGCTGGGGGCAGGGTTGAGAGCAGGGGACCAGTTGAATATGTTTAAAAATCTAGGTTTTCTCTCCTCTCCCTTGTAGTCCATATACTACTCATTCCCACCCGGGGGAAAACTTAAGATTTATTCTGGAGAAGTTGAACATCTGCACAGCTAAGGGCAGGACTAGGGCACTTCACTAGAGAGTAGGGGTTATGTGAAAGTCAACACAGTGAGATGCCCAGCCCTGTGCCCTTATTTGGGCTCAATGCCTCCAGACAGGAGAATGGGAGAACCTTCCCTGGAGCCATGGATGGGCTCAAGAGCAAAAGACCTCCCTATACTGGTAGCTGGGTTTCCCCCAATAGAGCAGTTGGGTCCCCGCCTGATCAGTGCAATACAAAGTGGACTGTAAAGCAAGATGGGTCACTATGATGAACAGAGGTATTTCATAATGATAAAAGGGTCCGTTCCAAGCACCAAAATCAGAGCTTCAGAATATGTAAAGGAAAAAGAAGAAAAAAAAAACTGGTCAAACTAAAAGGAGAAATAATCAAATCTCCCATCTGAATTCTTTCTATACTTAGAAACATACAAATAGAAATGGAAAAATTTTGAAAGATACTATTTACATTATCCTAAAACATCAAGGACCTTGGACTAAATCCAAAGAAAGATGTGAAGGAAGGACAGAGCACTACAAAACATCACCAAAACCAAGTACAACCCTTAATAGGGGGAGGGGACACGTTGTGGTTGTGGGTTAGAATACTCAGTAGGTAAAAGAATTCGAAGAAGCGTTTTGTGGGAACAGAATTAAGAGTGAGGAAGGAAGGAGCAGAGCAAGAAGGAGAGCAGCTTTTTAAGACTGTGTGCATATGAATATGTTAAAATAGGGGAGACGGGCTTTGTGACATTTGCTTTTACTGCGTATGTGGCATTTTTCTTCTGGATCGTTGGTTCTTAGTGGATATTAGCGGTGTTTCCATGGTACTTCATGTTTAGTCCTGTCACAGAACTTAGAATGTGTAACTCTCGTCTGTTTCCAGTAGTGTTGGCCCCACAGGACTAAAACTCTATGAAGCAGGCGCTGTGTCTTGCTCAAGGTCGATACGTATCCCTCATATTTATCAGTGCCTGGCACATCGCTGAGACCTAGCCCATGCTCGCTATTAGAGTGAATTCAAATGAATGAAGTGTGCTTGGTAGCTGAATACTGGCCCCCAGAGATACCCAGGCCCTAATCCCCGGAACCTGTTTACGTTACCTTATATGACAAAAGCAGCTTTCCAGATGTGATAAAGTGAAGGATTTTGAGACAGGGAGTCCATGCTGGATTCTCTGGGTGGAACCTGAACGCCATCCCAAGTGTCCAAGTAAGACGTAGGGAGGAGGAGATCTGACAGAGAAGAATGCATTGTGGCCACTGAAGCAGGATCTGGGGCTGGATTTGAAGATAGAAGAAGCGGCCCTGTGAGCCAAGGAATTCAAGGAATACAGCTCTAGAAGCTGAAAGAGGCAAGGAAACAGATTCTTCCCTAGAGCTTCCTGAGGGAATGCAACCCAGACACCATCTTGACTGTGGCCCACTGAAGCGGATTTTGGACTTCTGACCTCCAGAGCTGTGAGACCATAAATGAGTGTTGTTTCGAGTCCCCAAGCTTGTGGCAATTTATAGCAGTACTAGGACACTAACACACGTGAATTCTAACAGATGCATTGGTTCTCAGTTTTGTAAATATTTCAAGAAACCATATCGCCCCTCCCATGGGGGCAGAACCTGCTACATTTCTGGTCCCAAGATCTTTCACACTGCCTTCTCTGCACACCAGCATAAAATGAGCTGCCTCCTTGTTTTTATTTTGATGGTCCTGGCTGAGGTTCAGTAAGACCATTATTTTTGAGCAGCACCAGGGGAGCCTACTTGAGTTCCTTAATTCAAGTACAGTTCCATTAAGCACTTATAATTTATTAGGCCCTATCAAATCAGGCCTTGAGGATATAAAAGTTGAAGGACTCAGCCTCATCTGGAGGTGAGGCGAAGAGTTTCTGTGGAAGCGATGTTTGAGTTGAGTCTTAAAGGTTGCATTAGAACATCAAGCACAGAAAAGCAAAGGATGCACCAGGCCGAGGGGGCAAATGCATGAGTTAGGGGAGTTATGGGAGAGGGGAGTCTGTAGAGAGTTTGGGGTGATGTCACTGAGGAACTTCCAGGAGAAGATGGGTGGGTGGATGGAAGGACAGACAGACAAGACGAACGCTCAAACAGACAGAAAGACAGAGACAGAGTCAGAATGGACAGCCATGGGCTGATGGTGGAGCCTTGGGACACATCCAGGTTACAGGGAGAGGCCAGAGGGGCAGCCCCAAAGCAGATCCCGAAGGAGAGCCCTGGAGGTGGCTCACTCAGAAAGGACCCTCCCGGAAGCCAACGGTGCCCCACGCGGCAGACAGGCCTGCCAACCCAGAGCCAGAGTATGGGGTGGAGGTTGTATGAGAAAATGCCGGGAGAGAGCCAGTACTGGAGGAGCAGGTATTCTTCTCACCGAGGGGCAGCAGGGGTGGAGGGTTGGTCCACGGGACTGGGGGAGCATTCGTGACTCCTGTTTTGCCAGAGACCCATCCGCTTGCCAGGCCTACTGGCTCTTCTTCTCATTGACCTTTTCCTCCCTAGTTTTTAAAAATGAAGGTATACTTTACCTACAGTGAAGTTCACCCACCCAGAAAATTCCCGTGTGTTCCCCTGTGACCAGCCCCTTCCCTTGGTACCAGCCCCTGGCCGCCCCTGGTCTGTTGTGCCTGAAGCACCTGCTGATATGGGAGCAGCGCACACTGTAGGATTTTTTAGTTGTCAGGTGTTAGAATTAGTGATTCTGCCCGTAATCTGGACTCAATTTCACCACAAGAAAGAGTTTTGTTGGCTTGGTCCCTCTTTTTCTCCCTAAAATACTTTGAAGCTCACTGGATTCATGTCAGTAGCGTCCGTCAAATGCCTAATAATCAGTGTGAGCATTTTTGCAGGTAACTTGTCGAAATGGGTTCTAAAAAGGAAGCTTTTGCCTGATGATGACTGGTTGTACTTGAGTCACTTGCTGAATATTTTTCTTAACGCAACTGCCTTAGGAGAAAAGAGAGAAAGAGAAAGGTTCTTGTCAGGACAGACTGCAACTAAGAAAATTCTAAACTGACTTAAGTTTAAAGATGCATTTTCCACAGGATCTAGTGTAATGCCGTGGGTCTAATAGTCACCAATGCCAACTTTAATAAAATGATAATGTACCTGGTAGTCTGAAGTAGACAATTAACTTTTAATCTCTACTTTCATTGAATATTTTTTAAACTGTTGATTAAAATCCAAATAAGTGCTTCTGGGTCAGCTCTCCTCAACCCCCTACATTTTTTACAATGTGTGTTTGGTTTCACTGGAGTGGTTTTTGTCTGTTAACAGTTACCCTGGCTGTGAATTAGCATGTAATTTACCCAGGGGATGAGTTACCCATCAAAAACAAAGGCTTCTTTCCTATTGTGAAAGCCCAGGACTATAGTAACTCAATCACTCACCCACCAGCCCCTGAAATAGTGCACGTATGCTACTTGTAGCCTGGACTCTAAAGAGAAATAATGACAGTGTTAACCTCATTTGGTCGTAGGAGGTAAAGAAGTAAATGTGAAAGTAAAGTAGAAAAGAAGCAAATGCCTTTTCAAGCTCTAGCCAATAGTCATCACTGGCTTTGGGTAATGTTTGCCCTGGCTGATGGCAGGAGCTGTTCTCACCCTGATTTCTTCTTTCTGAATCACATTTCTTATTCCTTCCAAAATTAATGTGGCAGAAAATGTTAGCAGAGCCAAAAGACTTCAGAATACCTGCAGTTTTCTTCAAGCTTATAAATATCTGATTCATTTTATTTCTTTTTAACTAAAAATGAAGAGTGAGGGAAGATGGGCCCAAACCTTTAATGTGACAGTCAAAAGGGATGAGTCTGGTTCTGCATAGAGGATGAAAAAAAATTACTTTTATGAGTGTACACCTTGGGGACCTGACCTGGTAACAGTGCATTAAGAATTAAATGAACACCACCTGGGGGTTTGCATTTCCCACCTGCTCCGCATGGATTGTTGATATGATGGGGCTGCTAAAAATAGGTAAGCTGCATGACTAAACATTCAGGTAATTGATCCCCCTATTTCGTGTGTGTTCACACCACATCTGAGTGTTAAGTTTGCATCCTTTCAGAAGACGACAGTTAAAAAGTTTGGTTGCAGTAGAGCGTTTTGACTTCTTTCAGCAGACAGAGGAACTTTTGGTCCCACGATCCAGAAGCGATTGCTCACAAAGTAGTGAGCCTCCTGCCGTTGGCAGAGTTCAGGCTCGTATATTAGCTTCACGAATGGGAATTTGTCCTGGATTGTGACCCTGCCGCGAAACGGTGCCTGGCATGTATTGTTGAATGTGTGATGAGACTCAAGACCACCCCTCGGAGCAGTGTGCTCAGGGATTTCTGCACTAGATAGACGAGAGGACCTCCGAAATCTGTTCCTGCAGTGAGACCATATGGATTAGAACTCTGCAGGGCCAGTGATTTTATGTGAAAGTCGCGATTAGCTGAGAACAGAGTAAACCAAGTTATAGAATCAGTAGATATAGTTTGACCTCAGCAACTAATGACCTTTTATGTCTTTTCCATCTGTTGTAAAATTTCACATTTGATGGCCAGGTACTTTAGTGACATCGTAATGAAGGAGTGAGCTTTGCCACCGGACTGGGTGCCAAGATTACCTGGCTAGTCCAAGTGCCCACATTCGGTCAGAGAAGGTGACCTTCCCATCTGGAGGGGAGCCGTTTGGTAATGGTCTTTGAGGACCTAGATTCTTCTTCGGACACTTTCTGGGCATGGCGGCACACTCTTTCCGGGGACGCTCTTCCATGGTGGCAGAGGGCAGGCAGGGGTGGGAAGGCTTTTGGCGCTCATGAGCTAGGCCCGAGCAGAATGAGGAGAGGAAGTAACAGAAGATGAAATGTACGAGGACATCAGATTTGGAAACAAAACCCTTTGATAAAACACAGTTGGGGAATTGTGTACCCAGACCCATGCAGTATTTTTTTCAGAGATTGGACACACACGCCGATGGATACCTGTCCGGTCCTTTGTTCCTTTCTTTTGATGCCACCCCTGTCTCTTGTTACAGAGCACCAGAACTACTTTGGAATCGATGAAAACCTTGGCCCGGTGGCTGTCAGCATCCGGAGGGAGAAGGTGGAAGACGCCAAGGAGAAAGAGGGGTCCCAGTTCAATTACCGAGTGGCCTTCAGGACGAGTGAGGTAATGGCTGTCTTGTGTCCTTGCTGTCCTGGGCTGAAACCTCTGACATGGCTGCGCTAGATTGTTTCAGATGAGGTATAATGTTAGTGATTATAGTTAAGATCACTGAAAGAGCCTACAGTATTTTATTCCCAATAAAAATTTGAAACCTTGTCACATATTAAGGGGCAATGATTTTACTTTCCTGTTGCATGATAGAAAGGAGAAAAAGGTAAGAGCGCAAAGTTTGGGGGCTCAGAGAGGACATGTATGAACTGGACCATTCATGTCAGAATGGACAAACAGCTTTGAAATCTAGTGCAGGAAATCAGGTGGTCCACGATGGGGGAGTGTGGCGGGCTGTCTGTGCACACTGCATTATTCCGAGGCCCCAGCTTTAGTGCCTTGCTTGCCTTGCTTTGAGTAAAAAGTGAGATTGTTGTACGAACGGAACAATATGTATACATAGCCGAATAGGTAGGGATGCCGATTCCAAAGAAGGAGATCTGGCCTGCATTTCAGGTTTTATTCTCTTGACCTATTATAATTAGAGAGGGGGTGTATTCGGCAAGTATTCCAGCATGCATATTTTGGTTGGCTCCTTCCAGATCAGAGAGAGGAAAGGGAGCTCTTTGGTGGTCACCTGTGTATGCATGAACCTGTGTTCTGCTGCATGGCTTGCCAGATTCTCTAGTGATTTGGGCTCTACGCTGGACAGATAGGAGATAGAGCTCCTCTCTTGTAGTGACGTATGTTAAGTCACAGGCCTGTGCTGTCTGATCCAGTAGCCGTTAGCCACACGTGACTATCTAAAGTAATTAAATGAAATTCAAAATGCAGTTCCTCAGTCATGCTGGTCACATGGAGCCAGGGACTCCTGTATCAGCCAGGGCAGAGAGTGAGCATTCTCATCATTGCACAAGATTCTGCTGGCCAGTGATGTTCTAGAGCGTTCTGCACAAGGCAGACCTGGCCGCTACAACCATCACCCCGACTCTCTTGTCCGCTAACAGTTCTCTTCCCAGAGTCGGAATGGGGTAAGTCAGAGCTAGGTCCCTTGATTTGCAGTGCTGGGATTTCCTCTCTAAGGCAGGTGTCAGAATGGCGATCACGTGCGTCCCTCACACATTGGAGGGCATATCACGGTCATGAGGCAGAATTCCATAGCCAGGAATCTTCTGAGCCCTGAATCACCCTGCCCACGGGTGTCACCGGCTGTCCCCATTCAGCTTCAGGACTCACCAGGAAAGTGAAATAGAAGACAAGGAAGGAATGGAACAAAAGTTGGTGTGGACCACAGGGCAGTAGGAAAAGAGAAGGGAGGGGTGGGAGGAAGGTGTGGGGGGCCAGGCCCAGCCCCAGGATCTCTAGCTTCTCCTCAGCATCAGGCTCTGGTTGGCTCCAAGAGCTCCAGGAACATCATGCCCTGCCCGGCTGCCCTCATTCTCCAGGCCCACTTCCTGGATATTTCAGCCCCTCCGGGCTTACCCCTGAGCCCCGTGTACTTTTGTTGTTTGAGACTCTTCGAGTGTTGATGTTGCTTCCACCCCTGGGGGGCTGTAGTCGCTTTTGCCCTACTCAGAAAAGAGACTGACCTTCCTCCCTCTGGAAGGCAACTAAAACAAGGCTTTCAAGAAGTAACCGGGAGTAAACATGAGCTCTTCTGTGATGTTCTGCAATCTTCTGTTCTGTCCCTGTAGCTGACAACCCTGCGAGGGGCAATTCTAGAAGACGCCATACCCTCTACCACCAGGCATGGTACCGCACGGGGACTACCTCTCAAAGAAGTTCTGGAGTACGTCATTCCAGAGCTGAGCATTCAGTGCCTGAGACAGGCTTCGAACTCACCCAAGGTCTCGGAGCAGCTGCTCAAGCTGGATGAACAAGGGGTGTGTACAATGAGTGTGGCCCTGTTTGGGTGTGAGTGCGTGTCTGTGTTTCTAAATGTTTTGGATTTTTCCCATCCATCTTTCTTTTGAGATCCTTTATTTTTAATGCCTTGAAGCATTTTCTTCCTCTGGTTGTTCCTAAGAAGCATGATGGCTTTCTAGTGTAATACTCCCCCTGACTTGTATTGTTTTTAACAAGGTTTTGGTGCCTCCCAACTAGCAAGAGCACATCTGATTCGTGATTATTAGAGATCAGTGTTATTTTTTCTAGGGTTTAAACAACTCACATTGGGCCTTTCCCTGAACTCACATTTGTTCTTGTCCACTGTATGTGAGCATTGATGCTAACAGGTGGAAATGGACAGCGTGCACTGGGGAGACTGATGCTAAGAAGCCGTCCCTCGCCCCAGCGGGACAGTGAGACCAAAAGACCTCTGCAAGGCAGAATGTGGCAGGGGATCTTGAGGAAGTGTAAATGCAGTGAGTGCTTTGGGAAAAGAAGAAATAACATCTGCTGACACATCTGAAGGAGGCAGCATTGTAACTGGGACTTGGGTAGAATTCCAGGAGGGGGATGGGAGCAGTTGGCTGCTTTAGGAACTGTGACGAGTTTCTTTATAAGACAAGGGCACATCTTAGGAGGTTGTAGTTTAAAGAAAAAAAAAAAGGCATGTTGAAGCTAGAGCATATAGGACCTTGAAAGCTAGGCTAAGGAGTTTGCACCTGATTCAGGAGGCAGTAGGGAACCACTGAAGCTTTTTGGGAGGACGAGACATGATCAGAGCTATATTCTAGAAGGCTTATCCTGCTGCAAGGGAATGAGACAGGCTGGTGAAGATAAAGACTGATGATGGCCTGGAGTTCAATTAAGGACTGTTGACATCATCTAGGAGAGAAGTAATGATGATCGGGTTAGGGACGTGACCCAGCCGATGGAAAGAGGTCTTTTAAGCGTCAGATATGAGATAACTCATAGTGGGAAACTAAGAGATTGGCACCCCAGTGTATGTAACTTATTTCAAATGAGCGAATTTGCTTTTACATGCATGCTTTAAAACCCAAAAAGAAGATCATAGTGATGTATATTTCCAGAATTTTCTAAGGAAAATTCCGTTGCCTGTTTTAAAGAGAATAGGTATTTCCGGTTGACCCAGTAACACCAGTGTGGTAGTTTGATGGCATATTTGATATTCAGATGGCTGGAATTCTAAAAGTGATGAAATAGTAATTTGTCTAAGAAATTAACACTGCGTGATTAGCCAAAGGAAGTGGGCGCTGTAACGTTCAGAGTGAATAAGCCTGAGATCAGTCTGTCTCAAGAAGGAAGGCTGACATATTAAAAACAACAGCTAAACCAAACCAAAACTCTCCCCTAGAGCAGTTGACTTGTAAAACTGTATGACACCCAGGATAGTTGGACCACGACCGTGACTGGTAAAGTGTGTGGAATGTACGAGATGTCCGTGCGGCAGGTAAGGAAAACACGTTACCAGGGAGAGATAGGAAGGATGTGTTGGTGTTGGTCCAGATCCTCCAGGTGCAAGCAGGCTTGATGAGAAGAACAGCACTTATTTTCATATCTTATTGGCCTATTTATTTCTGGTCATGGGAGAATGTGCTCTGTCCCTTTAGGTTGCTAGCGTATGTGGTTCCCCTTTAAGACCTATCACTGTACTTGCTGTTGAGCATGGTGAATGAGGTATCTGGTCCCCTCAAGCTGCTTTAGAAAATCCCACAGATGGCCCCTCATCCACGGGCCTGAATCCCAAAGTCCTCAGGGCCCTGAGAGACATCACGGCAGTTACCATTGACCATCTCCTCACGAAACGAAGCAAGTACTTGGGTGGTCTGTTGAGCAGAACAGGTCCAGAAGCTATGCCAGGCAAATTTTTTTTTTTTTTTAAAGGAAGAGTTTAAGTGCTTTTAAATGAACACCTTTTTATAGTCTGATGTCAAGATTAGCGCTATGAAAATCGGGTTCTGCTTTTAAGCAAACCGATGCTTTAGCTGAATTTTGTGTGGTTTTTCTTTGGCAATTGTATTTGTTTGACTTTGGTATATTTTCCTAATGGTGTACAGTGTGGTCTTGTCACTTACCCATACCTCTTGATGGTGTCTGATTCCCATATTACATGAGGAAGAGATACTGTTTATTTTCATCCTGAAGAGAGAATGGATGGCTTTTTTTAACATCCTACTTTTTAAAGGATCCTTAAAAGTTGCCACTAACCAGGCGCCTGGGTGGCTCAGTCGTTAAGCGTCTGCCTTTGGCTCAGGTCATGGTCCCAGGGTCCTGGGATCAAGCCCCGCATCGGGCTCCCTGCTCCGCGGGGAGTCTGCTTCTCCCTCTCCCACTCCCCCTGCTTGTGTTCCTGCTCTCACTGTCTTCTCTCTGTCAAATAAATAAATAAAATCTTTAAAAAAAAAAAAGTTGCCACTAACCTTTGAGAGTGTTTGAGAGTTTATTCCAGGTAGTGCTCTTTGGATTCACCTTCTTAATAGTAAATCTGCCCAGGAATGGGATGAGCCAGTTTTCCGGTACTGTTCTTAGGGGGTTTTAATCTTGAAAAAATACGGAAAGGATATATTGTCGTGTGCTGCTTCCTTGGGGTCTGTAACTGCCCAGGTTCAGCCCAGTCACTTAATTAAGTGCATCTGCTGTCTTCAGGACATAGGTTTGTAGCGAGAACTTCATTCAGTAGATGTTCAGGTCATGTGCCCCGTTCTTTAAGTTCATGAAGATGTTTTGAGCAGAAAGACTCACCTCGATGGAGAATGACAAGGGAAGTAATTACTAAGTGAGACTCTGAAACTTCTGTTACTTTATCTACATAAATTCACCTCTCAACCTCTCAAATCCCATTTTTCCTATTTTAAAAGACTCTCTTAATTTATATGTCAGATGACTATATACAATTATATAGGTTGACGTAAAAAAGAAAAAATCAGATAAATTACGGCCACGCGCTCTTTGAGAATACCATGGCGTCTTCGGCAGAATGATTAATTTGTTCTCCAGTCAGCTTTCCTCTTGTCTCCCTCACCCTAGATGCATATGTTTCCTTGCACACCAGGCTTGCTTCTGGTGGAGTCACGGGGGTCTAAAGAGATGATCTAAATAAGTAAGACTGTGCTTGCCAGAAGCTGACCTAGTCCCGAGGAAGCACTAGAAAGAAGGGCTTCCGGACCCACTCCAGTTTATTTGCAAGGCGTTTCTGAGGCTTTGTTGTTTTTGTCACCTTCGTTTAAATGTAAATTTCCTTGTTAATGAGGACAAGGCTTCTGCCCTGGGGAATGGAGCAAGTCAATGGTCATCCTGTCCCAGGAAGCCAAGGAGACCCTCTTGTGCTGGGTCCTCTGTCTGTGCAGCCTGTCTGTGTGTTCAGCTCTCAGCACTGATGCGGTTTGCAGTTTCGACAAGCAGGTATTTCTGGTTTCTGACAGTACTGATGCCCGAGAGCCTTCCGAGCTCCCCTCCCACGACTGTGGGACTGGCTGTAGCTCAGAACAGTTAAATCAAGGTCAGGGGGAAGGGGGAGGGATTGGGGGCGGCCCCAGGTCTGGAGAAGCTTGGATACAAACCCTGTTCTGAGAGAATTGGGAATTTTAGTGCTTGGGTGCTGGGGTCTCCCCTTTGTTTTGTGCCCCAGTTAACTGCAGGGTGTGCTGCCAGCTTTGTGATGCAGCGCGGGAGGAGTGATGGTTGATATTACATTCCGGTTGCTTTCGTGGTGTTTGTAAGAGATTTAAGTCAGAGAAGTCTCTTCCCAGTGTTTCATTCTGTTACGGCTTTAGCGGAATGGCCACCATCATAGCAAGCAAATCCCAACTGCTTGTTCTAAGATCCTAGAGATAGTTCCATTTCGTGGCCTCCTCACAGCAAACGTGTGTGATACCCGTGCCAGGCTGTACGCGTGCTACAGGACATTTTCACTGTACCAGAGCTCTGATGGCTGTTATGAACACTTGGGGGCTTTGAAATCTGTTGGAGCCACATCCCCTAATTTTCATGGGCACAGGGGACTCTGGGAGGGAACGCAGATCCTGTTCACAGTCAGGGCCCAGACTCTGGCTGGTTTGTCTGATGGCTGGGAAGAAGGGTGTGAAGTGGACAGCACCGTAGCCAGCAGAGCAGGCCCGGGGGAGTCCAGTTCTCTCTGGGTGTTTGACCTTTGCCTGAATGAGAGTCCAGAAGACTCAGGAATCACATGGAGAAATTGTGCCGGTCTGGTGAGCACTCTGCTTGACGGGCATGAGGCCACACTAGCCCAAACCGTGGGGCCCCGTACAGCTTTGCTACGGGCCTCCTCCCGTGGCGGCGGATGTGAGAAGAGAAAGGGGTTTCCCCCTGGAGATGCCAGGGCGGACTGGGACAGGCTGCAGGAGCGGCCAGGGAGCGTTGGAGGACCCGGTGGCCCAAGACGAGGTGGCCAGATGGTGTTGACGTGTGGTACTGGCAGAGCAGTGCCTGTTGTGAGCAGCAGGTGGCGGAGCAGAGGACAAACGGGATTGAGCTCCAAGGATGCGGATGACAGCGTGGCAGTCCGTGGGTGCAGGGGAGGCAGCGGGTGCCAGGATCCACGGGCATTCGGGCCCGTGGGACCTTGGGGTTACACGTGCTAGCGCTGCTTAGCGCATCTCCGGTGGACTCTCATTAAGGCTAGGGCCCAATAACGGGAGAGAGTTGAAATCTTCTTCTAATGGCCAAACAGTCGCCAAGCTACCATGATATCTAGGATGGGAAGGCCTCGTTAGAGGTTGCGTATGGATCCCGACAGTCACTGAGATCGCTGACATCTGTGGTGATAATTGCTAGTCCTGTGTTTCCCGAGTGGCTCTAGCATCCTGAAATGTCTTCTGAGTCACTCAGGAACAGTAAGTGTTTATAATGAAGTAATAGAAGGCATTTTTATTACGCTTCATATTTTTTCTAGTTGATGGCCTATTTGCAGAAAATACAGTATCTCATTTTTTTGGAGAGTTGAATTGATCAGAAACATTTATTCCTCAGTCTCTGGATGAATGAAAATGTTTTCTCTACTTGACCCTCCTAAAGAACTAGCTCAATAAAATTCGTCATACTAGCTATTAAGTAGCTTGCGCACAGCATCTATCCCAACACTGAGAGCACGGATCATTGTCTTCACTGTGCGGTTGAGGGTCTTAGGCGCTGACAGGAGCCCAGGCCTGTGGGCTGTCCACCATGCCATGGGGGCCATCGCCATAGTTAGCTCATTCAGTCAGATCGTGAGCGGACCATGCTTTCTTTTATATCCTCCCCCAACCCCCCGCCCCCCGTAGCACTTAGTCTCAGTCACCTACATTCGGAATGTAGTGGTGGTTGACTCTCTGTTCAACTCTAAAGGTATCCCAGTGTGCAATGAGGTGCTTCCTACCATCTGCCTAGATCACCCCGGCAGGTGGCTTCCTACCTTTCTTGGATTGTATGTTGTCACTGGGTAATGTGTTTTTATCATTCTGCCACTCAAGGGACATGAATATCGTTTTGCCTTATTTTACTGGTAGTCAACTATGAATTTTGATTAAAGGCTCGATTTTATGGCTTGATAATGGAAGCTAACGGTGTTATGGGCAGATGCCTTTAGGAAATCGGTGATATCTGATAATCTTGTCGGGTTTTGAGGCTCAGATTGCTTGGTAGTAGATTGAATGCTCTGATTTCATGAGTGAGAAGTAGTTTCTCTTCGGATACAGTAAGAAAGCTGTGCAACTGGATCCGGTGTCTCTCCGGCCTTGGGAGGAAGCAGTCCTGTGGCTTCCAGCGTGATAAGAGATTAATTGTGAGTTAGAATTACAGCAGGAACTCTTCAGCGGTTCTTAAAATTCTTTATGGTCTGTTGTATATTTAGCAGATGGTTTCTTTGCAAGATTGTCAAAAATACAGAGATGAGGGCGCCTGGGTGGCTCAGTCGTTAAGCATCTGCCTTCGGCTCAGGTCATGGTCCCGGGGTCCTGGGATCGAGTCCCACATCGGGCTCCCTCCTTGGCGGAAAGCCTGCTTCTCCCTCTCCCACTCCCCCTGCTTGTGTTCCTGCTCTCGCTGTGTCTCTGTCGAATAAATAAATAAAATCTTAAAAAAAAATACAGAGATGACTGTAATTTTATAGTCCCAAGTTACTTTCATGGACACAAAACATTGTTCTATTTATATACATATATTACAGTTCCCACTGGGATTCCTTCCTTACCGGACCTTCATTTGATTTGTTTGTTCATTAACGGTTTTTCATGTTTTCATGAATGTTCAAAGAACAACAACAACAAAAGCGTCAGGAACCAGAGAGGAGAAAAAACTTGTAAGTTGGTGGCTTTGTTTTTCCTTCTGACTTGGAAGATGATGCTCCTTACTGCACGGAGGGTGTAAGATTAGGTACTTCCACGGTTGTATTTTTAAGCAGATACCTGAGGCTGTCTGCCCATCCTGGAAGCCCAGTCGATCCCACACGGCTATGGCCATCCATTCTCTTTCGTAGGGTTTCTGCCATTTCTCCAGCCGTATTTGGGGGTTTCTGAGTTTGTTAGATATCTGTAGTGTTTCGTGCAATGACAATTGCTTCCTCTTTTGCTTATTTGCTTATGGGAATTGTCCTGGCATGCTTACTGTTTTCATTTTACTGGAAGTTAGCTTGTCTGATACTCTTTGCCAAGTAATTCTCTTTCTCCCCCATTTCAGCTGAGCTTTCAGCACAAGATCGGGATCCTTTATTGCAAAGCAGGCCAGAGCACCGAGGAGGAGATGTATAACAATGAGACAGCGGGACCAGCTTTTGAAGAATTCCTTGATCTTCTGGGCCAGCGAGTCCGGCTGAAAGGATTTACCAAATACCGAGCTCAGCTAGACAATAAAAGTAAGCTTCCTATTTGTGTGTGCGCCCAAATTTAGTTCTCCTAAGGTAGGCACACTGCATAAATCTAAGTGAGCCATCATGTGCCCTCCCGTTCTTGACCCCGACAGCAGCCTAGCCAAGCTTATTTGGGATAGGGTTGAGATTTCCTCAGATGAGCAAAGGAAGCACATTTCTCAAGAGATTTGTGTTTCGCGGAAGCTCAAAAGGTCAATTCCTTTTCTGTAACACCAGCAGAGAGATTCCCCGGTGTTTCGTGAAGAATCTTCTAATATTTCCTTCTGTCTTTTAGCCTCACCTCTTCTCTCATACCCTTGTTCCGATATACCAAGGACAAGCGCTGCATTCTTTTCTAAAAGGCAAAATATTAGCACATTCGCTCACACCATGTTCTCTGGCTCATTCTGTTCATCTCTGGTTTCACGGTGTTAACTGGGGAATTGAAGCAGTGGTTAAAAGCTGATGCATCCTGTTTTCCAGTGACCTTACTCAGGTCCCCTTGAGCGGGGCACACACTAGCTCTAAGGTGCCAATTTAAAACACAGACTCAGCACCATCCCATGATGTGCAGATTTCTGTTGTACCTTCATCTGGAGAATCCCATTCCTTCTGGTCCTCATAAATTCTGAATATTTTATCTTTGTCTTTGTGCTGTTAGATTTCATGGCTCTCAGCATCTAAAATATTCCAGGCAGAGTAATTTTGTGCATTTTGGGAAATTCTCGTTATTATCAAGCAATTAACTGCTTACTCTTTTAATCAAAGGGGAGCAGATAGATACTACAGTTGGAGGAAGTGGGAAGGCACGTAGCCCACTCCTAGTAGGAGTGGTGAAGTGGGAACTTTTTCCCCATGGGAATGTCTGTGTGAGGCCGTCTGAGGTCCCGTGGCTCCATGCCCCCAGTGTCCTTCAACTTGGGACCCTCATCGATAACTTGCCTACATCAGGGTGGGGCCAGGTCTTTGTGTGCCTGTCAATCAGATCTGGTTTTTTCAATGTGTTTTTGGAAGTTACGTGTAGAACATAGCTTATCAAATCTGGAGACACTGTTACCTCATAGTTGGGCCCCTGTGTGTCCTACACACATGCCAAGGTTGGATGTTGACTATTACCTCAGATGCATATTGCTCTTGCCTCAGATCTGTAAAGATTAGGGAATAATTTGTGACACCAACTCTGAGTCTCCACATATGAGACCTTTTCTGATTTTTCTTCCTTTTTCTTGGCAAACTCCCCTGGAGTTATAGACCCCAGGCTGTGCACAGCCTCTCTTGGGTCTGCACGCAGAGGTGACAAAACTGGGGACTTCCATGATGGCCTATATCTCTTTTCTGATAGAAATATTTGCAGCAGACCCTTGAGCAAGTTGGTCAGTTCACCTTTTCAATTACCATACTGACATTTGAGATGAAAACTTTCAGAATATTTAATTTCAGAAATCCATCTTGTAGTACTATTTGGGATAGACAAATTATGATCGCATTTTTTAAAGTGTTTTCTCCCCACAGGGGCGCCTTGGTGACTCAGTTGGTTAAGTGTCTGCCTTCAGCTCAGGTCATGATCTCAGGGTCCTGGGATGGCGCCCCGCATCGGGCTCCTTGCTCATTGGGGAGTCTACTTCTCCATCTCCCTCTGCCGCTCCCTCTGCTTGTGTGCTGTCCATCTCCGTCTCAAATAAATAAATAAAATCTTTAGGAAAAAGTGTTTTCCCCCACAAAACGCATCTTTCTTCTTTCATCGCAATTTCCTGAAACTGAAAGCTATTGACTCGACTATTAGCTATCTCTATAAGGACTTCTCTCCCTGAATTCTAACCATCCAAATAGCAGGGTGTTATGATGAGAATTGTTGAATGTTCTGGGTTATTTCAGCCCCTGACCTTCATGTTGTTATTAACGAGTCAGTTCTTCAGGGAAGAAGACGATCATCATTCCCTTATGACCATGCTTGCTCACTTTCAAAGCCACGCTCTCTGTCTTCAGCCAAGACAGTTGAAATGGAATATTACTTTCCAAGAAGTCCTTCAAAAAATAACAAATATGTACTTAATATATAGTTAAAAGAGATAATTGCTTTGTTTGGGGACTGGTTAATATACAGCTTATTGGATGAATATCCTCTCTTACC
>NW_027397094.1:15353911-15448776 GCF_003265705.2 Callorhinus ursinus
TTTTTAAGATTTTATTTATTTATTTGACAGAGAGAGAGATAATGAGAGCAGGAATACAAGCAGGGGGAGTGGGAGAGGAAGAAGCAGGCTTCCCACCGAACAGGGAGCCCGATGTGGGACTCGATCCCAGGACCCCGGGATCATGACCTGAGCCCAAAGGCAGATGCTTAACCGACTGAGCCACCCAGGCACCCCATTCAGGACCATTTCTGATTTAGAATGATTATTCAAAAGAAAAAGTGCAGGATTCAGAAAGAAATAAAGGCCCATGAAGGCTAAATGTTGTAATGTTTTTAAAGTAAGATTAAAATATTTAGATTTAAAAAATGAGGGGCGTTTGTGTGGCTCAGTCAATTAAGTGTCCGACTCTTAAGCTCAGCTCAGGTCTTGATCTCGGGGTTGTGAGTTCAAGCCCCACATACCATGCTGGGCGTGGAGCCTACTTCAAAAAAAAAAAAGTTAACTCCAGATGATTACTTAGAGTTTCCCCAAAAACACAATGGAATAAACTTTGTTTTAAATGACCTTAGAATAGCATTTTTTCTTGTTTAAAAAGTAGATAAATCAACTTATGTGTTGGTCAAAGATCTAGAAAGGCGATCCTGAATTCTGTTTACATCTTACTTTCTATGTATCTTTTTGTCTTATTCCATGTGCAAAGTGGTTCAAAACTCCACCCTAAGATTATTATATAAGTGTGTTGATTCAGGTGCCTGAAACTCTCAGTCTGTGGTAATCTGTTGATAATACAGATGGATTTTGAATTTGCAAAGAATCATTCTGCTTTTCAGAGGTGAATAGCTGTATGCTTAAGAGGGGTTCAGACGTCACAGTTTTAAACATGTGTCAGCACATAGTATACAGTAAGAGATCACTTTCATTCTCTACCGTGTTAATCATCTGACTGCACCATTGCATTGCCTGCTGCAAAGGGAAGAAAATTAATTACATCATTCAGGGAAAGAAATCTTGAACATTTTTTGCTCTCATTTCCATGTTAAGTCAGTCCTATGTCGTGGTGTTGAGTTCTGGACGATCAGGTGCCCAAGAATCACTTCAGAATCAACCGTAAACCGACACACACAGAACGGGGCAAGGAGAGCTGTTAGTTAGCTCGTACCCCTCAAATAACGGCACCCACACCTGCCCCCAGCTGCACCTCCAGCTCCTGGCGTCCTCCGCTCACCTGTGCTCTGCCCCATCCATGGCGGGTCCTCGAAGTCAGTATTGTGAATGCTAGCGTGTTGGGGAAAGGGCAGGGGGGAGGCACAGGGGTGAGAGCAGATGAGGAGACCCCTGAGCATTCAGGCCACAGACGTGGGTTGGAAATTGGCAGGAAGAGTGTGTGGCAAGAGAGCAGAGTGGCCGCCAAGACATCCTGGTGGTTGGTAGTAGGGTGGTCTGTTGTCGGTGAATGAATTGCCTTTGGAAGAACGACCTTGTAAGTGTCATGTTGCTAACTTTTGCAGTTGCCTGACTTGTTTTTATCCTCCACCTCTGTTTTCAGCTGATTCTACAGGAACTCACTCCCTCTACACCACATACAAAGACTATGAAGTCATGTTCCATGTGTCCACCATGCTGCCCTACATGCCCAACAACAGACAGCAGGTGGGTCCTCCCTCCGCATTCTAGATCTGAGCTCAGCCCGCCAATGGGCTTTGGGCACTCAGAATTGGCAAAGCATCATTGGGGTATTTTGTTTTGTTTTTTTCCCCTCCAATGGCATGAATAATTTTTGAATCTTTCATCATTTGGAAGTAGTTGGCCTTTAAAAGGGAGTATTTTTGCATAGTTGTATTGCACTTTTTCCTTATAAAACTTGGAAACTCTTCCACATGCACCTTTATTGCTTGCTAGGCAAAATCTTAACGGAAACCAGTGTCCACTGGGTTCATTATAAATAAGCCAGCAAGGTAAGCTGAGCTCAGGTTTCTGAGTGTGGGTAGATAACTTATTTATAGAAAATACTCTAAGAACAGATCTCATAACTTATTCGTGGCATGATTCAGTTTTAGTGATTTGATTGTATTTGGGTTAAATCAGGAGTTAAAGTTTGTTTTCACATCTAGGAAGTTTAGCTCTGATGTCATATAATTGCACTCTTTTGCTATAAAAATACATTAGCACACCAGGGACTGCATAGCAGTTGCTCGGTAAGAATTTGTTGAATGAGGGGCGCCTGGGTGGCTCATATAAGCAACTGCCTTCAGCTCGGGTCATGATCTCAGGATCCTGGGATTGAGCCCCGTGTCAGGCTCCGCCCTCAGTGAGGAGTCTACTCCCTCTCTCCCCACGTGCCCCCTCTCTCTGTGTCTCAAATAAATAAATTCTTAAAAAAAAAATAGAAAAAGAATTTGGGGCACCTGTGTGGCTCAGTCTGTTAAGCATCTGCCTTCGGCTCAGGTCATGATGATCCTGGGATCAAGCCCTGCATCAGGCTCCCTGCTTGGTGGGAAGCCTGCTTCTCCCTCTCCCTCTGCCTGCCATTCCCCTGCTTGTGCACGCACTCTCTCTGTCAAATAAAATAAAATCTTAAAAAAAAAAAAATTTGTTGAATGAAGCTTAGTCACAACGGAGAATTTTTCTTCTCTTTTTTTTAATGCTCATGAAATTCAATGAAGGTAGTCATAATATACCTTTCGCAAAGAAACCACTTGCCCCGTCGCCATCACTAATTGCAAGAACTGCTTTCGACCCTCCAGCCTGGGTGAACCCAGCTCTTCACAGTAGGAACAGCTCCTCTTTCCTTTTTCGTTCTCGTTGCCAGCTGGATTTTCTGGCCATTTATCTAATGCTTAAGCTCAGTCCCTTGTCCTTTCTGAATGATCTGCGGTGTTTTCTAATAATCAGATTTCTTCCCACTACCATCAGAAAATCTAGCTTTTGATTCCATATCTGTATGTTTTTTTTTCTTTTTTTAAAGATTTTTATTTATTTATTTGAGAGAGAGAGAGAGAGAGCACAAGCAGGGAGGAGGGGCAGAGGGAGAAGCAGACTTCCCGCTGAGCAGGGAGACTGATGCAGACTCAATCCCAGGACCCTGAGATCATGACCTGAGCTGAAGGCAGTTGCTTATATGAGTCACCCAGGCACCCCTGTATCTGTATGCTTTTTTAAGAGGTAGAGTTACAATCACTAGATCACATGTATGTATTTATATGTTTTAACCTAAAGGATTTCTAACTCTTAAAAAAAAAATTACTTGGAATAATGCCAAACAGATTCACTCACTATTAAGAAGCTTAATTTAGACCAGTGCAGTTGTCCAGCAGTTACTTGTGAATCATTCAGTAATTAAACTCTGTGTGAGTCGTTGCTCAGAAAACTGATAGGGCTTTACTCAGGCCAAGAAATCTGTCAGTACTTTAGCAGAAGTAGAGCCAGTGCCCAATGACCCTAGTCATTGAGTATTCAAACCACAAAGCCCTTCCAACTCCCTAATTACTTGAGCCATTGGACTCCAAACTGGATTGGCCCCCATCATTTCCCATATGGCAACCTCTGGAATTCTAATGTCTGCTGGGCTTTGCTGTTAGCAGAACTCAAACCAAGCTTTCCCTGACTCCTTTCAGTTGCATGATGATTAAAATCCATGGGTTTATGAGTTCTGTGTACCTGATTTTTTTTTCACTGAAACTATCATTAAAGTCCTACACACAAAAAAGTAGATGGATGGATGGAGGTTGGGGAGTGGGGGATGGATGGGTGTTTTAAGCTTCCCAAACTGGAAATTTAAATATACATATATATATATATGTATATATATATATATATATACATACACACACACACACCCTGTAAATTGATACATTACAGACTCTAGCTTAAAGACTTACTTGGTTACCTCTTGGTTGTTTTTTTAAACTTGAGTGAGAATCCATGACATTGAGTAAGTTTTGCTGATGGATTAGAGGTGGAAAACTGTAAAATCGTTTGTTTTGCTTTTTTAATGAGTGCTCTTATTGTGTCTGGAATATATATGATCCTCCATATGGTCCATTGGGAAATCTATGTGCAAAACACTATGTGGGCAAGTGTTCCTGATATAAATGGGTTGGTAAAGAGTGGAGGTAAGAGTCAGTGGACGTATTTCTGAACTTGCCGCAGCCAGTCACTTGCCTTGTACCTTTGGGTAAGATCTTAGCCACTCAAAAAATCACATAATTATATAATGAGGACCTGGTTCGGAGGGCCAGCAGTGGCTACTTGGAAAACTGTGTTAAGGATTCTGGGCCTGCACCTGAGCTCAGAGGAAAAAAATGTTGGATTTTAGAGATACTTTCTACAGATTTGGCAGTGGGTAGATGCGGCATACATGATACTTGGACTAGACAATGCACAGCATGCCCCTCTTAGTGTCTGATTTCTGTGATTCTGGAGCCCTCTTTGAGGCTTTGTGCTTCTAGGTGGAAAAATGGCTTACACAGAAAAATGTAGTTGTTAACAGAGCAAGAATTCTGGAACCACATGGTCTGGATTTGAATCCCAGCTACCAGCTTTGTGACCTTGGGCAAAATTTTCTATGCCTTAGTTTCCTTTATCCCTGAATGCAGGGACTTTGATCTCGTTTCTTCATCGAGGTGTCCTTGTGCCCCCAGAACCCTACCCTGAACATGGGAGGCAGGCAGTAAACATTTGCTCAAGGAATAAATGAAACTTTTGTAGACAGTGGCTGGAATTAGATGAGCTAATATGTATAAGGCACTCAATGGTGCCTGGCACAGAGTGTGTTCAGTAAGTTTTAGTTTCTGTTACTATTTCATCATTTATTAGATATAAAGCGCAAGCACTTTAAATGACTCAATTTGCATTTTATTTTCCTGTTCCCAATCCTAGAGCCCTGGGATGAGAAACTAAGCCCTAGATAGGTAAGAAAGTAAGGGGCTAATTTATCAATAAATTCAGAAAATTGTCTTTACTTCGGCATTTAATATTTTGCAAATCCTGGGTTGTTACCAGAATAGTCTGTTTGTAGATAAATGTTGCCACTGTGCAATCTTGGAACATGTACTCTCCAAATTTGGTACGGGTTGTACTGGCCCTTTGGACATCTCCCACCCACCCCACCCATGCCCACAGATTATGTGAATACCAGGGGTAGAAATGTCTGAAATGGCCACCTGGGCTCCTGAGTGAAGTTTGAGGCCATAGAACTTAGCAAAGTTAGCTGGCCTGTACATGAATGGTGCCTATAACTTTGGCCTCATTAGCACCATGGTATTTGTGACTATTTAACTGGTCCAGACTCGTCCACATCAGATATAATTTCTTGTGTTTGTTCTTGTAATAAATCAAGCTGAGCACTGATTCCAAGACGTGTTAAAAGTCTTTAGAGAGTTTACCACTGTTGCAAAAGAGTTCCATGTTTGGAATGTGTGACTCTTACAAAGAAAACCTAGCCAGCCCCAGGAAATGATAAGAGAGCCCACTCTTGGAGTGGTTTCTCTCTTCCCTGAAGACCCATCAGTCTCTCTGGGCCAGTCTGGAAGCCGGATCCCGTTTCCCAGGGCTGTCTCCCCTGTGTGCTTCCCCTCTGCTTGTCCCGTAGACGAATCATAGAGCAGCCATCATGGGATGTTATCAGTGGGAGAATGCCACAAATTCGCTTTAGACTTCACGTGGGCAGAGAGACCTTTTCTTCAGTCTAAGTATATAAAATGGATAAAGGTAGCATGGTGACTGGCACACAGTAAATTATGATTTTTTTAAGTGCAAGCATAAAGTTAGAGCTGCTCTATTTGAAAGGGGTGTCCAAGCCCCCAAGAGGTGCCTAAGGAATAAGGCTAAACCTCTAGGTCTCTGAGATTCTGTTTGAAGAATACTGGTATTAGCCTAGGGCCAGACTTGACCTCTACAGAGGTAATGGAGACACAGCTTGTTAGCTTTGAGCCAGGCTGGAACCCTTTCTCTATGTAATTTGGATAGATGGCCAACCTGTCTTAAGGGGTTTGTGCACTTCTGTGTGTCCCTAATTGGAAGTGCTAAGAAACCATTCGTATACAGGAGGAATCTACCTCATTAAGTGCTGTATGAGCAGGTCCTGACTGCACTTGGGTTCACCTATAAATAATAATATGGAATATTTTGGAAGAATAAAATGCTTATTCAGCTTCCCATGATTAGATTTATCCCCAGGCCCTAAATAGGAATGTGTACTTATACAGGATAATAAGCGTGATTGCTTACAATAGGGTTGGTCCTGCCGGATATCAGAAATACTTGTATCTCCATAATCCTCTTATCTTCACTTTGTTATTAAATCATTAAAAGTCTACATTCTTGATTTATTTCTATTTCTCCATTTGCAGAAAACTCACCCTTGCTTGCTTAACTGGTTTTTGTACATTTATGCTTCCCATTGGAAAAATACATGTTTTATATTAAATATTTTACATAGTATTTTTATATTGGTTATATAAAGTAAGTCCACAATGAATCCTTGAGATGGCAGTTAAATTTAGTATGATCTTGCTGATCCGAGATGAGAGCACTTAACCTAGCTTTCACTTTTTTTGTGGGGAGTGGGTAGGCAAGGCTTTCCCTTGCCTTTCCCTTATGAATTTATGTGGTCATGTGTGTAGGTTTCCCTCTCGTTCTTATTAGACTCCTGATCTCCGTTCACATTTCTACTTTCCGCAGGAAACTCTAGATAGCTCTTAAAAATCAAAACAAAACTCTAATCCCTGGTGTTGAGTCTCGAGTAATGACTACATGAGGGTGTGGTGTGTGTGTTGTGTGCACACATGCAGAATTAGGAAGGTCTCTGAAGGGGGAGAAGCTGGCCCTCTGTGTGAGGGGGAGAAATTTCCAAGCAGGGGGTTAGCAAGTGCAAAGTGCCTGTGGCAGAAATAGCTGGCCTGTTGAAGGGACAAGGTGTCTGTCTGGAGGGGTGGGAAGGATAGGTCAAAGGAGTCTTGGTCAACCCTATTCCTACCGACAGGACTTCAGAGTCCAACCCAAGAACTAAGATCCAGAACTTGTGATTGGTTTTCATGGGGATTCATTTAATTTTTTGCTCAGTTCTGGGCTCATCTCTTTGAATTCCAGAATATATAAGATAATCATTAAATGATGCAGTTTTCCCTTTGAAAGCATGCAAATTTTTACATATTTGTTTCTTAAGACAGGAGACTCTCTCTGGAGATCAGCCTTTTCTAGTTTCAAATTAAACTTTCTCTTCACTAATTCTGACTCTTAAAAACTTGTGAACCACATCCACCTGTATTTCTTCCATAGCGGGCAGGCTGCCCCGCCTCCCCTCCAGAATGAGGCGCTAAATGCTTTTTTTACCTTACTATGCTAAGAAAAAAGTAACAAATGAGCCTGTTCATGTAGAGGCTAATAGATCTGACCTAGCTCCACTTTATGTCTCCACTGATCCAAGTGTGGCTCCCTGACCGTTTTCACTTGCTTTTGATTGTTGCATCGAGTTAAAACGGGTCCTGTGAAGCCCTGAAGTTTGGTTAGGGAATTGAGAATAAACCCGAAGGTTGCTGTTTCTGTCGCATCTGGATGCTTTTTGTGTGCAGTTGGGTGAAGAATCACATTTCACTTTTCTTGTAACAAGAGCTTATTCCTGTTTCGCTGCTTGAATCAAGCGTTGGAAATTTCATAGGACTCTGTGAATCTAACAGTATTTATTGACTCATTCTTTTTTTTTAAAGATTTTATTTATTTATTTGAGAGAGAGAATGAGAGACAGAGCACAAGAGGGAAGAGGGTCAGAGGGAGAAGCAGACTCCCCGCTGAGCAGGGAGCCCGATGCGGGACTCGATCCCGGGACTCCAGGATCATGACCTGAGCCGAAGGCAGTCGCCCAACCAACTGAGCCACCAGGCGCCCCTATTGACTCGTTCTTACAGTCAGAGACTCGAAAGTGGTGCTCTTGGCCCTGAAAAGTGTTAGGAACTTCACGTCTAGAAAGGAGTTAGCACTAGAAGCCACTGTTCCTTAATTCTCCCAAGAGATAGTGCCAGAGGTGTCTTGGTAATCCAGAGGCTCGCCTTCATATCTTGCCGGGCTGCCATACCCTTTCCCCTTCCCGCTCTGGACTCTGATGACACAGCATTTCACCGGCCAGTTAGAAGAAACACATAACTAACGACAAAAGAAAATATTTATATTTAGATAAGAAGTCTGAGAAATTGCTTAGGTTATTTAATGTTTGGCAAAATCCTGGAAAACAGTGAAAAATATTTGTTCACTTTCCAGATGTTATTTTTCTTTAGCCTCTAAACAAAGTCAAGCATCCCATTAATGGACAAGGTGTTCAGTGTTCTTATTTTATTCTCCTACAAAGAGCTTCAGATTTTGCTCTTCTTAATGAATCTCCTTTTTCCCCGCGCCTCCTGCCCCATGCAACTTTATTGTTTTGCCAAGTACCTTTTGTGACCCTGGTTCAATTAACTAGACTATTAAAAAAGTTTTTGGCCCATTTTGCAAAGCCAAAGAATATGCTTAGAAAGGGACATGTCGTTGAGGGAAAACCAGCTTTTTAAGTGGTGCTTTCAGTATTCCTATGGTGGGCAAGTGTAGGACTGGACCCAGTGTCTTCCTTCTGGACAAAGAGCAAACGGATGGGCATAGTTGTCCAGTTTGCCGTTGCTCCTTCAACAGTGAGGAAGCACAGACCAATGGGTTCATGCCTGCCCCACGCACGTAATTGAGAGGGCCGGCCAAGGTGAAGTGTAACACAGTGGCCATGTAGGAGGAGGGGCTGCAGAATTCACTGCATGGCCTTGGCCATCGTGAGCACCATCTTCCGCCCGTTGATCTGAGAACTCTTGTGTTTCAAGGATACTGAGTCATGTATAGAGTCAGCTGTTGTGTGCCATGTTCAACAGATATGCTAAACACAGTGTCAGGTATTTAAGATACATTTTCTTTAACTTTTCATTTGCTCCTGATTTTTCCCTTGTCCTATTATAGTATCTGGGAATCCTCTGTTTCACTGATTGTGGAAATGAGGGAAGAACATCTTAACCTCGTACAATTTCCAGCTCGTCCATTGATGTTTGTTGTAGATATGTATCCTTGCTTCCGTTTTCTTTTTTTTTTTTTTTAAAGATTTTATTTATTTAACAGAGAGAGACACAGCGAGGGAGGGAACACAAGCAGGGGGAGTGGGAGAGGGAGAAGCAGGCTTCCTGCCGAGCAGGGAGCCTGATGTGGGGATCGATCCCAGGACCCTGGGATCACGACCCGAGCCGAAGGCAGAGGCTTAACGACCAAGCCACCCAGGTACCCCACCTGTTTTCTTTTCTTTATGAAATATTTCTCGTGGTTATCATCTGTGTCCACTGTAGTAAGGGGAAATAATCACACAGTGTATAGGACCTCGTTTGCTACTCATTTTTTTTTGCATGCATCCAAAACGGCACATTTTAACTTAAATATTTAGCAAACATTTTTAAAGCTACAGATAGCTCAATGGGCCTGTATTAATGTATATGAATATATGTTTCAAAACTTCACCCAGACAGGAAGGCGACTTTTCTGTGTGTCTGACTTTAACCTTGGTGATTTAAATGGGAGTTTTTCAACATATGAATCAGTGATTTAACTGGCATATCAGAGAATTCTGGAAGAAGGAACATTTCATCCCCAAGTTCCCAGACCTTTTATCGTGCTAAATCACAAGTCAGGGGCCTGACAATGAAATCCTTTTTGTATCTGGATTAAAAAGGCTTTAAGAGTTGAACTTAATGCTCCCTACAGTGAGGTATGTTCTGTAGGTGCCAAATAAATTTAAGAGCCAGCTCGTTGTCTTTGTTATTGCCAGTAAAGAGAGATTTACTACCTGAGATTATCTCATTCCTGCAGTGACATCACCAGCTCCTATAAAGATTATTGTATCTATTAAAACTGAAGATCACAAACTTTGTGAGCACAGATACTGTGGTTTTACTTGCATCAACTTAGAGGGTGCTTTGTGTATGGGTTTATCGACATATATTCAGAGGTGCAATCGCGGTTTTATTGCACAACGTGATGTGGCTGGGATCCTGTGTCTGTACCACTCATTTATGCCTTCAGCAAATGTGGACTGGGTGTTGGCTATGTCCTGGGCAGGGCATTAGAAACAGGGAAATCGGGGGCGCCTGGGTGGCTCAGTTGGTGAAGCGTCTGTCTTCGGCAGGTCATGATCTTTGGGTCCTGGGATTGAGCCCTGTGTAGGGCTTCCTGCTCAGTGGGGAGTCTGCTTCTCTCTCACCCTCTGCCCCTCCCCCCTCGTGTTCCCTTTCTCTCTTTCTCTCTCTCAAATAAATAAATAAAATCTTAAAAAAAAAAAAAAAAACGAATCAGAAGTCAACAGGACCTTTCTCCTGCCCTCCCAAAGATGATGACCCGATGTGGGAGAAGTAAATCAACAATTAGCACAGTTCTATTACAACTAATGCACTAGAGGTAGAGCTGGGTGTATGTGTGGAGTTGCCAGTGTAGGCTTGCAGGGAAGTTTCTTCCAGGTGAGGAGATACCTAAGTTAGAACCCTGAGTTGTCCAGGAGCAACTTGGGGTGAAGGGAGCGTTCTGGGCAAAAGGAGAATGAAAAGTGAAAGTTCTGTTAAAATGTTGCTGCTCTGGGGTTCCTTGTCTTCTGCCACATTTGGTAATGTATAAGATTATATACCATGGAGTTTTCCAGCCGTTAATCTGGTAGAATTCTGGTTTCTGAATTACTTTTGAAAGGCTAGATTTCAGTTAATCAGTTTGAATCTATTAGCCACCGAAGTAACAGTCTTTCTGTGTTGCTGTTGTATACAAGCCCTTGGTGGGGGGGCACCAGACACTGGTTAAGGCCCTAACACACTGGTGTAGGAATTTTAGCAAACCTGTACCCTCTCTTTCACTCTGTCTCCCTGCTTTAAGTTGAAGAGCTTAAACTATAAAATTCCTGAACGCAGGGGTAGAGGCGCCTGGGTGGCTCCGTCGGTGAAGCGTCTGCCTTTGGCTCGGGTCATGATCCCAGGGTCCTGGGATGGAACCCCACATCGGGCTCCCTGCTCAGTGGGGAGCCTGCTTCTCCCTCTGCCCCTCCCCCCTGCTTGTGTTCTCTCTCTTTTTCTCTCAAATAAATAAATAAAACCTTTAAAAAAATTCCTGAAAACGTTTTGAGTGCTAATATTCTATTCTATCAGGGTACAGAAGCTCAAGGTGAGAAGGAGTTGAATTCTAAAGTGCAAGAGATTAACTGCGTTAGGCATGCCTTTCCATATATGTTTCGGACGCAGCCCAATTTTGCTTTTCCCGTGTCCCTTTGAGGAGCACTGACTTTCAGAGAGTGGCTCTTGCTTTCTGAATCAGTCCTTTACAGCGGACAGAGGAGCAGGTTGTATACGTTGCCATATTTTGTCTTTACGGAAAACCGCATTTGTAACTCTGTGTGTGTTCTCTTTCCTGACCGCAGCTTCTGAGGAAAAGGCATATCGGAAATGACATTGTGACCATTGTCTTCCAAGAGCCCGGAGCACTTCCTTTCACTCCAAGAAGCATCCGGTCCCACTTCCAGCACGTCTTTGTCATCGTCAAAGTGCACAACCCATGCACCGAAAACGTGTGTTACAGGTGAGCCAGCAGCCCCTGGCCTTTCATTCTGTCGGGTATATTCCAATAGCACACCTTCTCCTGAAATATCTGTGTTTCCCCATTATTACCTCTAACCCCATCATTATCTTTTTTTCTTCTTTTTCTAATTATATTTCCACTGTCTTCCCTCAGCTGTTCTCTGTATGAAATAATTGCCTCCTTCCCCTTTTGAACAGCGAAATGCCTAGCAGTTCAAAATTGTAGATTACGCATTTCCTCAATTTTCCCCTTAAAACCTGCATCCAGCCGCTGCCGGAACCAGAGCTTAATTGATAACCAGCCTCGGACGTGGCTGATGTATGTGGCCATTTCGGTTCTTCCCGAGCAGAAGTAATGACTGTAGTGGGAAAACACTGCTTCTCATCCAAGATCTTGGAAACACTCACTCCCGCAGGGCTCCTGAGACCAGAGTTGATGCTTGCGTCGGTGATTTCCGAAGGCCGTACGTGTACCTCGGAATCCCGAGCCTGTTTCTCGCTGTTTCCTCGCCCCTCCCCACAGACTCTTCCGGAGGAGATGGCTGCCACTGGAAGATATGCCTTGTGGGGTAAAAGGGGGTGGCGGGTGTCTGACCTGGGTTTAGAATCCAGCTGTGCTGCTCCCGGTGCTTTGTACAAGTTACTTTAATACTTTTTGGAAACTTTCATCCGTTCTCTTAAAGTTGAGGATAAGAGAACCTACATCAGTGTGTAGAATAAATAGCAGAAATTATGCAGAAACACCTGTTAGCGTCCCTGGCACTCCCCGAAGGTTATTTCCCTTTATCATCCTAAAACAGTAAGTGCTATTTCAGCCGCCTCCTGGGCAGATAGGGGGCACTTGTGTGTGCGTTGGGAGGGGACGGAGCGACGGGGAAGACTGTGAGGCGTGCTCTCCTAAAGGCAGAGAAACCAGTCTGTGTGTTAGATGTTGCTGGTTTATATCCCCGCCGCACGCCCAGCCCATCTCAAAGGAACACAGAGTCTATAAACTGGTCGTTCTTAGCCCGAATGTTGCCTCACAGCTTGTTCAAATGGGCTCATTCCCAGCCCTACTGTGCGGCACACGGATGTCACAGACCTAAAATTGACCCGAGCATCTGATGCATTTTCCTTCCCTGAGTCACATCTGGGCAAAAGACCACTGGCCTGAATGCTCAGAACTGCTTTAAAAAAATGATATTTATAAAAAGCATAACGTCTCTTCTCTGGCAAGGATAGGTTTAAAACAGATAATGTTGGTACGAACATGGTAAGTGGGATGATTATTCTTCGATCTCACCCGATGAGTGGTAATTATGAAGGATGATCTTGAATGAACCTTCCTAATGGATTAGAAACTTAAGCCTAAGGCTTTATGAAATTTGGTGTTACTTTATTGGCTGCTATTTTTAGGTCAAATCAGGTATTTTTAATTACTTTCCGTTTTAGTTTATACTTATATCACGAGGCAGTTCATGAGCACCAGAAATCTTAAAGTTATCGGTAACGTCTCTTTTCATAATGGTTTCAGGTTTTCTGGTTTTAATAAAATTACTACGGAGGGATGTTGAAACCAGTATTGGACTAGATGTAGAACTTACCTATAAAAAAAGGAGTCTGTGTCCTGTTTTCTATGATAGAGGATAGCATTATGCAAATCATTCAACTGTGGAATCATTGGTTTTTAAGAAACCACATTGTTATCACTAAATTACCATTTGCTAATGACATTCAAATATAAAGTCAGTAGAGTGCCTCAAATTTTGGGAAGTGCCTCATAAACCTTCGTATTGATCACTTAAAAACTTCATGAGCATTCCTCAACAAGTCAGTAATAATCTTGAATACTGTAAAATCAATTCCATAACAGTTAACGAAGCCATATTAATTCTATCCCATGGAATAAGGTTACAGTGCTCAAATTCTCCAAAAACACCTTATATGGCTCTTTCATATGATATTCCTCAAAACCACTATGGAGCTCTACCAATGACAAAGTGAATTCTTTAGAATAATTTGCAAGGAAATGATAAAATATACTCCAGGTCCACTGTTTCTAAATTGCTATGTCTTAACCCGTGGATCCATCTTGAAGAAGACTAGAAGGATCACATGCACCTCAGGGAACCCCCACAAATCCTGTTGGGTTAGGTGACCCCCTCCGATACAAACTGTCATGGTTGGCAAGTCCAGAAGTTTAGACGCACATGCTCTCACCTTCCAGAGGTAGTCTGAGGCACCTCCCATGGATGCAGAGTTCCCAAGAAGTAAGGCTGGGTCTCCTTGAGCCTAGAGAGAGACGAGGAGGCAGCATCCCCAAAGCTCCAAGTACCAGCATTGTAGTCTGAAATCTTAAAAAAGCAAACTTAACTAATTGCCTCCTTCTTTTATACAGGGTGCGTTAATTTTACTAGCAGTAGCTATTGCAGAGCTAACCTTGAGGGATTTATGCATTTGTATACTTTCCAAGATGAACTCTTTGCGAAGTGGTAACCGAATGAGTAAACTGTTTGCTGTGTAGGCTTGGTAGGAAACTGTCGATTAAGAGTGAGTGGTATCTGCTGAAAGTGATGGCTTCCCTTCTCAAAGATTTAATACGTAGTCCATCCTGACAAAAGTTAGACGATAGTGTTAGACCAATGACGAAGATGATGATTGTGTGTGATACTAATAATGATAAAGCAGTTTGCATAACGATAGCTTAGCATGCTACTGCATGGTTTCATGCTCACCATGGCCTTTGGAGAATGGCACTGTCTAACCTCCACGTTACAGATGAGGAGACTGAGGCACAGAGGGATTAAGTTGCGGCTAGCTCGGAGCCTCTCAGCAGGAGGTGGAGCTAGAATCCCAAACAGGGCACGGCATCTGCTCATCACCTCTTCGCTCTCCCAAAACCCTTTAACTTGCATATCAGGGAGTGTTCATCTTTGTGTTACGGTTTTCAGTGGAGGGTCTTATATTTAGATATGCCATCAAGTTATTTCGGTAAAATAAATTCTGAGGGGCACCTGGGTGGCTCAGTCGCTTAAGCGTCCCACTTTTGATTTCGGCTCAGGTCATGACCTCAGGGTTGTGAGATCGAGCCCCACGTCAGGCTCTGTGCTCTGCGGGAAGTCTGCTTGAGATTCTCCCTTATCCCTCTCCTCCTGCCCTTCCCCCCACCATGTGTGCACGCATTCTGTCTCTCTCTCAAATAAATAAATAAAATCTTTAAAAAAAAAAAAAAAGGGAATTCTGAAACACATTCTTGTTTCAGCCCATTGGGAATCATCTAAATCTGGCCAAGGAATATTCCTCTGACCCCAGTTCTGTTTGAAAGAATCATGTAAACTTCTGTAAACAGAGATCTCTAATTGATCTCCATTCCATAATATCATAGTAATCCTGGAATAGCCAGACCTAACTTCTGGCTGCTTTTCTTGTTCAACTTGGATCTGAGATACACAGGATTTTCAGTTGATCCAGTAGTTAATATACTGTACATGGTGGAGGGAATGTCCAGTTAGATATTAGGGTCAGTAATTTGGGACAAAAGCAATTGCCCTTTTATAAGGTACCTCTCTCTAACCACTATGGAGCTCTACAGTGAGAGCTTTTTTGGAACATATTTAGATATAAAAAGTTTTCCCTGATGCTTTGGCTTAAGTGCATATAAGCCACAGTCAGAGTAGCTTGAGATCCATAGAGCTAAGTACAAAAAAGTAATCCTGCAAGGTGTCAAATGAGATTGGGCCTCCTGAGCCTTCTGTGGGTAGTCTTCCAGGAAACTGTGCTCATTACTGGGGGGAAAAAATTAGGGGAGGTGATCACATGAGTTTAGTGGGATGGCAGGTCCCAGTGCACAGATAGGCCACCTGAGCTCGCTGACCGGGATAGTGGAAAAGCAACAAGGTGTGGTTAGCCTCATCACCAGTCCAGGCAGGTAGCTTTGCAACAGCTCTCTGGGAGTTAAAATGTGAAGACAAACTAATTCCTACCCAGTCTGGAATGTCCATTCTAAGGATAGTAACAGGAGGAAGATGAGTCAAGTATGAGTTTGGTCCCAAAACACTTCAGCCTCTGAAGTATTTTTAGGGCCTTCCTTTGAGGATACAAGTTGAGTCTGCCCCATCACTGTCTGGTTTAGTGCACGCGCTACCATCCCTGAATGAATTAGGTGCCTCTATCCCAAAGGGGATCCGTCCTTCCCACCCCTTTCATACCAGCTAAGGCCCCATGCAGACAGTCTTCCATCATGCTGCCCAGCTCCCCAGAAATGACTCACTCTCCTGAAGAGTATGCACATTAAAGCAAAGGTCAGAGAGGGCTGGAGACCGCGATCTTTTTAAGAGTCTAACCAGCCACTTTCTGGAAGAGGAGCTCACGCCCAACAACAAATTTGGACAGAATTGTTTCATCCCTTAGTTCACCACGTTCAAGATTTTCTGATGAAGATGAAGTATAGATCGCTTCCTTTGTTTATTCCAGTGTAGAAAACACCAGCCTGGGGAGATGTGGGATTAGTACTGACTCTTGGTTTCTCAGTGGCTACTCAGTCACTGGGGAGTAGATGCTGTAGATGCTCTGGGATTCATCATTGCCTCAGTCCAGTCCTTGATTTATTATCATTAATTCAGCCTTCATAGTTGATCTCATTCCAAGGAGGGTTTGAGACAACCACACCTTCTGCCTGATGTAGGGGAGCATTGTTGGTTTTGACATATTGAGGTGGTTGTTACTGTCACTCTATGCTTGATCTTTTCAGTCCCTGGAATCTCTTAAAATTTGACTCCCATAAAACTTCCACTGAGATTTCCCAAAATGTGACCAAGTGAGCATTTCCTGAAAAAAATGGGACACTTAAAACTTTTGGCCCTGTGAAGTGTGAACATGGTGTCCAGTACCAGTGAGGTCCCAAGCAGCCACCTGGGGCTAATAACCTCACTTCCGTTCAAAGTGTCACTGTCTTTCCCAGTGATGACCAGCTGCAGGGTTAGAGTACCAGCCCATCTAATCAGTTTGAAAAACAACCAACCAACCAACCAACCACTGGGTATCCAGAAATAAGTATGACAAAAAGCTACAAAATAGATGGCATAAGTTGAGAGTATAGGTATATATCAGATTTCTGAAGGTAAACATGGTATTACAACTCATCTTATTTCCTTTTTTCTTTTCTTTCTCAGTGTTGGAGTTTCTAGATCAAAAGATGTACCACCATTTGGTCCACCAATTCCCAAAGGAGTAACTTTTCCAAAGTCAGCAGTATTTCGGGACTTCCTCTTAGCCAAAGTGATCAATGCAGAAAACGCAGCCCATAAGTCAGAGAAGTTTCGAGCCATGGCCACTCGAACGAGGCAAGAGTACTTGAAGGATCTGGCGGAGAACTTTGTCACAACTGCCACTGTGGATACCTCTGTGAAATTCAGTTTCATTACACTGGGTGCAAAGAAGAAGGAGAAAGTGAAGCCAAGGAAGGATGCCCATCTGTTCAGCGTCGGAGCAATCATGTGGCACGTAATAGCTCGGGACTTCGGCCAGTCTGCTGACATTGAGTGTCTTCTTGGGATTTCCAATGAGTTCATAATGTTGATTGAAAAGGATTCCAAGAACGTTGTATTTAACTGTTCCTGCAGGGACGTCATCGGGTGGACGTCTGGATTAATGAGTATCAAAGTGTTTTACGAGAGAGGGGAGTGTATCCTTCTGTCCTCCGTGGATAATTGTGCTGAAGACATCAGGGAAATTGTCCAGCGATTAGGAGTAAGTACAGGTTTTGTGTTTCCACCATCCTTAGATCTTCAATCCCAGATTCATGATGGCTTCCACTGTGGAAATTCCACCATGTTTATGGCACCTCGGGAATGCATTACTGTTTTATATGGCTACAGGGCTTAACTAAATTCTGTGTCCTTTTGAGCAGTTGCTAAATATGTGAGTCATGGAGATGCACCTGTTACTAACTGTTTGGAAAGGAAAAGTTAAACCACCTTCCAAAAGGGAACATGAGGATGTATTTTAATCGCATATCCGAAAGAAAAAAATGGAGAATTGTCTAGATATTATGTCTGTGTGTGGAGACGGACATGACAGGACCCTCTCAGTTGGGAGAAATGGGCACACAGTTGCTGTTGACCCTATGAATGACTGTGTCTTCTTTGCAACTTCAACTCTGTGCGTGTTTATATAGCAGGTGTTTTTCTTTAGTCTGCCAGATTAAATATATTATTACTCTCCAGCCACAGTTTCTTAAGGAGGTTTTATAGAATTACCCATTAAGCTAGACCTTAAAAAAAAAAAATCTGTCCTGAAAGAGATTTTTTTTAAATGTTGTTTTTAGTACAGAACCCCTAAATGATGTCCACGGAGTGTAACAGTTAATATTTCTGCTCCTGATTTTCACACAGAAAGATCCAGATTTTAGTTTGAGTCTGTCAAACCAGCTATAAGGATAAATCAAATATAGTATAAGAACCCAAACGTGCTGTGACAAAAGAATTTCTCATGTTTAAATCTTACCCCCAAGGGGATGTGTATTTCAGTTTTTAGAAAAGATTTAGTCAATTACGAATCATGAAAAAAGGAGAGTTCATACCCATTTCCTGTCCCCTTTCCTCCCACCAAATATAAACCTCCCCTTTGTTATTCAGACGATGTATTAGAGACAATACAATGAAGTCAGTGTCTGCTAGCCTTGGAGAAATAATTTAATTATTTGTAGACACTATTTACAGGAACACACCTCAGTGTGTTTAACAGTATTATCGGGTATATGTGCACAAACATAGATGTGATTTGGGGATGATTAAGTATGTGATTAGTTTATGTGCCTGGAGAACTGAGTTATCCTTGTGAGTCTTGAGATACACCGTGCTTTTGGTAATACCATAAATACCTCTTTTTAGGAGATCCACTGGGTCATCGTAATCTGTGCTCCTGAAAATACAACACAAACAAATGCCACTTCACCAACCACCAACATGCACATTTCATAGGTCCTTACCCATTTGCTGTTTTGTGGACCCCATTCTACCATTTTCCTAGAAAAGCAGTGGTGTGGCTAATGTTGACGGAGGTGCCTGATGTCTGGAACATGTTTGAGGAAATGTATTGTGTGTCTAGGATGACTTGCAGCAGGAGATTTTGGAAACAAACCAACCCACAGACCGTTGAGGGATTAGAACATAAGGTTGGTACAGGGCATTAGCAAAGAGGATCTCGAATTCATAGTGCCGATATGGGGAATGAGTGCTCTTTGGCAGGTGGTAGATTCAGTGTGCCTTTTATCATGGTGGAAACTGAAATTAACGGTGTCAGTTATGCAGGTACAGACCCAGGAAGGAATGAGAGCTGACACCTAAGGGGACAGGCAGGGCCCGCTTCATTCGTGTGCAACCCGTGACCCATTCTCTGGGGCCCACTGTTGGAAGAGCCCATGCTTGGTTGAGTGCTCTGCTGTTACTGTCTTGAAATTCTAAATAGTCTTTGACCCAGGAGCCCTGCATTTTGATTTTGCACTGGGCCCCACCAATTATATGGCCAGTCCTGGGTAGGGACATGGATAGGAAGCCCCCATTTTCCTATGGTAATTGAGTCCATGTGAGTATGTAAGGAACTCCAAATAACTGATCCTTTACCCTTTGCAAATGTTAAGAAGCGAGGAACAGAAGTGATAAATAAATAGCAAAAAGCAAAAGTAGGACAGGTAGCAGGTAGTTGGAAGAAATAAGGAGAAGAGACACGTAGGTCTCAGGAAAGGCTTGATCACTCTTCAGTCTGATACGTGGACGCTAAATCTCATCTGAAAATTGCATTAATATTTGAAAGAAGGCAGGGCATATGTCACACATATGTAGGCTTTTGGTAGGAAAGCATAGTCAAAACAAAATTGAAAAAGAAGTGAAGGAAAATTTTATTCACGGTGTACATTTTACAAAACTACTTTTCCAACAATTTCCAGTTAGTTCGGTTCATAACTTTGCAAGCTTTGGTCTTTCAAAATCTCACCGCGAAGACCAGCAGTGCCTTGTCCCATTTTCCTGAGCCCCCAGCTATCATGTATCTGTGGGAAGTTGATGGGCGATTGTGTGTACCTGTGTGGGTAACCATGGAAACAGACACAGTGGACATACACAGAACCAGCCCAGTCCCACAGCTGCACTTACACTCATAGGTCTTATTAAATAGGAATCTGGGTATTCAGAGTGTGTTTCATGGAAATGGAGCATTTATTAAACTGCAACTTTATCCATTAGCTCTGTGCTTTGGGGGATACGGGTATGATACGTCCCGACTTTAAATTTCCCACAAATAAGTGATGCTGTAGTCATCAGGTGACATTTAATGGCCTGTGGTTTTCTCTCAGTGCGTGTAAGTTACTCTCAGTGAACGCTTTTGAGGATGGCATTAACTAATGATCGGTGCCTCGGTGTGCTGTGTGGGATGCTGACCAACCTTGCGTCCACATTCCTTTTTGTGACACTGCTGTAGCTCACACTCTTGGGGAAGGTCAGAGCACTGAAGCGCCACTGCTTGGGGTTGTCCTAGGCCCCCAAAGGATGGACCCCATGAAGGAGAGGTGGCCCCCAGGCACGGTCTCTGCTGCCTGCAAGAGCGCCATCCTGCACACTAACCTTGTCAGCAGATGCCAGGGAGCCTGGGAGCCTGGCAGGCCTGCCCACGTTTAAGCCAAATTGTCCTCGTCACCCAGACGAGCAGGTCCAAATGGTGCTCATCTCTCAGGCAAGCCCCGAGGGGGCTTCCCGGAGGACAGAGTGGTACGTCCGGTGCAGAGAACACTTGCACATCTCCTAACATCCTGACTTCTGTGGCTACCCCTCCTGGGGGTGACCCTCTGAGTGTTAGCTGGGAAGGGGTTTGGGCCATTTTTTAAGTTGGATGAAATTGAGTAGCTTTTAATGTTTAATGGATGAAACGTCATGGTTTCGAAAGAGACTACATTTTCCCATCACTACAGTCCATCTGGAACAGCTGATTATGGTGAACTCAGCATTGTAATGTGCTTTAGCATGTCACCTGGTAGGTTGGCAGGCAGGGCTGGGAGGTCTATGTGCGTGCCTCTACCTTGCAGGGGTGGGGTAGGGGGCTCCACAGCAGCGTCTCATGGTCTCTTTCCCCTCAGATAGTGACTCGAGGCTGCGAGACCGTGGAAATGACCCTGAGGAGGAATGGGCTGGGCCAGCTTGGCTTCCACGTGAATTTTGAAGGAATCGTTGCAGACGTGGAACCTTTTGGCTTTGCCTGGAAGGCTGGCCTTCGCCAAGGGAGCCGCCTCGTGGAGATCTGCAAAGTGGCCGTGGCCACTCTGACCCACGAGCAGATGATCGACCTGCTCCGGACTTCCGTGACCGTGAAGGTAGTCATCATCCAGCCCCACGATGATGGCTCACCCCGGAGGTAAGGCACGTGAGGCCCTAAGCAGGGCTGGCCCTTCCTTGGCCTCTGTAGCAGGTGCTGTCCCGGCTGCTCCTGTAGGATCCGTAGAGGATGTAGTCGGGTGTGTCTTCAGCCAAAGTCGTTTGGATGTCGAGCATTGGAGCAATTGAAAAAGAGCTTTAAAAAAGTTATTAGTGTGTAATAAACGATCAGTTATAATTTTCTAAGCAATTTCCAGGGACATTGCCCACGTAAAGGCTGAGATATTACAAACTAAGGAGCAGAGCACCTGCCTGATTCACCTGGACCACTGAGAACCCATGTTTAAGAGGAAATATTCTTTATCATCGCTCAGTCCTTAGCAAGTGAAATACTCTGCATCACTAGAATTCCTTTCTATAGCGTGAAGTCATTGATTCTTAACAGGATATGTAAGAGATCAGTACTGTATGTCTGAAGGAGGGGTGGGACATCAAATAGACTCTGTGATGTGACTACTTCATTCAGGTTGAACTGGTTCAGGACATTGTCGTAAGCTGTCCCAAGAACCCTATGCAAAGAAGCTCAGAGGTGGACGGATAGAGGATAGGAAGAGAATGGCATTAGTGGGCGGTAGTGTTCCATTGTTAATAGAAAATAATCACACTGGACATCAAGAATATATTAGGCCCAGAGGGAAAGAAGGCTAATAAAGAGCAAGCCATCCGTGTGGGCTGTGGACCACCATTGTGCAGCAGAGTGCCTGGTAGTGTAGCCGGTGTGCCTTCTCACTCCAGCTCAAAAGGACTTCCTACAGGCCACCTTCCAACCTCTGGCTTGGAATCCCCGCCTTAGCTGTGTGATCTTGGGTCATGTGCGTGTTCCCTCTAAGCCTCCTTTGCTATCGGTAAGATGGGGATTATAATATTGCCTACCTCGTACTACTCTTATGAAGATTAAATGAGACTGATGCACGTAAAGCACGTGGCACCTTTGGGCATAATCAGTACCCCACACATTTTAGTTAAATTAAAAACTTTAGGATATTCATGTGAGTTTTTCCATGCTCTAAAAGAAATTCTTATCATTCTAAATAGCAAGATGATTGCCCGCTTTCTGGACGTACTTCCGTGGTCCCTGAGGTCACTCCTTGTACTTTGTCTCTCTCTTTACTTCATCCTCTGGAGCAGCGCTGTCCAGCCACAGCTCCCACAGTGACCACGGTCCACATCCACACTGTCCGAAACAGCAGCCCCTGGCGACACGCAGCTGTCATGCACTTGAGCTGTGGCTAGTGCTGCCGAGAACGTGAATTTTTCATTTCAATTAATTAAGATTTCCTTAGCCACATGTGGCTAGCGGCTACTGTTGATTAGCTAGATCAGCTCTAAACCATGACATTTTTTTTAGAAAACAGACCAGAGGCATACCACCTTCCTCCCTGGCTAACGTGCAGAATATTGCAAAAGCCCGTCTCTGTTTAATTTCTTACCACTTGCCACCCACCTGACTTTCTGTGGCCTTGTTTCCTATATCTGCTCAGTAGGTTTACAAAATAAAGGTTGAACAAGTTGAAATTCTTCTTGAGAGTAGCTGCCGCATGTCTCGGGAAGTATCCAGGATGCTTCTCGTTGCCTTCCCAAGTTCTGTCCCGTCTAGTCTGTTTGCTTTCCAAGAATCCCACCAATCACACACAGTGGTACGAGTGCGAAGAAATCAAAGACAGAAACTATTTTCTTAAAAATGAGACTTGGAAATAACCAAAGGCAAGTCCTTTAGACCTTTGAAGCCACAATGTTGTGTGAGTGAAGTGTTTTAAAATAAATTTTAAGCCAGTTCCCAGAAGTTTTCCCATATAGTGAGAATTTTTTCTTCCTTTGGTAGAAATATAGATTTACAAATCTGGTGAGTTATCTGTCTTAGAGGTTGATTACTGCTGTGGAATTAGACAAAAAGGTTACCGTGTTCTTTTGAGTTAAAAAAATAACATTTCTCGCCTGTTTATAATTCTGGTCTACTGTTGCTCAGTAGAAATTTCTTTTTTTAGGCTTTTCAAGAGATCTGCTTAATAAAGATGTTAAAGTTATTATGGTTGGTATTTAGAACATATGATTTAGAAGAATACAGTTTCCTGAGAAATACTGAATTGTTTTTCAGCTCAAACAAACAAACAAACACTACCATTTAAAAGTTCTGGCTGTTACTTTTCTATCCAAGGACGCATTATCTGTTATCTGCCTTGGTCTGCACATAATGAATTCTTCCTTTGTTTTAAATGCAAATGTTCTTATTGAAGCTGTTCAAGATATTTAGAGATTTTACCTTTGTTTCCTCAGAGTCTCATTAATGTCATTCCCTGAAGGTACAGATTTCTCTCCTGATTAATCTGGAATAACTGTCTTCTGTATTTTTACCTTAGCCCGGATCAGAATTCGCTATTTGCCTGGTGGTGACACTCTGCCTGTCCCCCCACCCCCATTTCTGCAAGTCACGAAGGTTTAAGGCCTTTCGGTTCAGTCTTCCAATTTGGTGGGAATTTGGATCTGTAGATTTTTAAATCCATATTTCTGTGAGTTTGGGCTGTGACTGTCTAGGCTCCTGATAAAAGTACTTTCTGTTGTCAGGCAGCGTCACATAACAAGAAGTTACCCTCGCAATAACAGCACTTTGCTTTAGACCAAGATGCAAGGGTGACACGTCATTTTAAATTTCATGTGTGCTTTTGACTCATTTAAAAAATTAAAATACAAAACTTTTAAATGGAACATCACTCAGTGCCATTTTCCTTGGCACAAGGATCTGCCTCAAGCTACAAGCACATATGTGATTTGTGGCATGGATAATTACCGCCACCTTGTTCACACACCTTGTTCACACAAGTGTTGCAAGCACTTTGACAAGGGGCAAAAAAAAAGACGTTCATTTAAATGGACGTGTGTGTGTGTGTGTATCTTTAATGCGAGAGCCATAGGACTACAAAAATAGCCAGTGCGTTGCAAGATACTTCTTTGTGAGCATCGCAAACGATGCAGTGAAAAATGTTTGGATTCATTTTTGCCATGTATCAGCTGGATTTTTTCCTGCAGGGTCTCAGTGGGGAATAACTCACCTCCAGCCTGTCTGTTCCCATCAGCAGTAGGACAGGCCTGTCCCCTAATAGACTTACTTCCGGTTGTTCACATATCCGAAGGTGTTTGCTTATGACTCAGAAGCTGCTGGATTAAATGAAGTCTTTAGTTGGGAAAGTATTTCTCAAAAGCCACCCCACGGTTTGAAGTCCTGTTCTCCGGTGTCAGGGTGATGGTAATTCAGCTGTCCCTCAGCTTGAAAGGAAGGCAGAGCCGTTTTCCCTTTTCCTTGTGGAGTTCCAGAACACACTGAGCAGGGAGGATCCCTTCGGGAATGCTTATTAACTGATGTCGTGCTGGGGTTGGACCAGGAGCGAAATTCACACAGGCGGGGGAATGAGTGGCAAGAAGCAGTTGGGGAATAGCACTCTTCATATGGAAATGAGCTTTGAAAGGGAGGAGGGTATTTCCCAAGCAGACATCTCTGTGGCAAAGATGAAGAAGACTTGGCTGAAGATGCTTCATTAAGCTCGTCCTCGGTTTTGCAAGGGATCCCATTGCCCCCGCTCCTAGCCTTCAAAGGTGACTGACACACTATCAATGTCATTTGAAGGCAAGCACATCAATTTAAAAGGCTGCTATAAAGGCAATAACAACTCATCCGAATTATGCATGAGTTGTTATACAATGTGAGTGATACAGTAAATATGTCCAATAAATGTGGAATTGAAATTCCTTGCTATGGCGTCTCTGTTTCATGTGACTTTTCATACTTTGTTGACATGCCATCCCAGACATATTTTTCTATATAATGCAAAACAGTGGAAATTGTCTCACGTCGTCTTGAGCCTAAATAGTTGTTCTCTCATCATTCTATTGAAGCGTTATGCTCACTTTATAAATTTATTTTAATTTAAGCTATTCTGTAAATCAAAGCTTGACGTTGTTCTGCTTTGCTGCTGGTTGTTAGACCATTCCACTCCCTGAAGTCCATGCACCTAGTTCTAGAAATTGAACTAGGAAGGGAAACTCAGTCTTGTCAAGTTAGCAGGTTGGAGAGAGAGAGAGAGAGAGATCTCTAAAGTAGATGGTGAATTGAAATCTTGACCTAAGTGAGGTTTTTAAAGTAGAGTTCCAACTTATTTGTGTGGACAAAAAAAATCAGTTACATTTGGTATTGTCTTTTTTTTTAAGATTTTATTTATTTTTTGAGAGAGAAAGATAATGAGCACAGGGGTAATGGGCAGAGGGAGAGGGAGAAACAGGCTCCCTGATGAGCAAGGAGCCCGACCCCAGGACCCTGGGATCACCACCTGAGCTGAAGGCAGACCATTAACTGACTGAGCCACCCAGGCGCCCCACCTTTGGTATTGTCTTAGGGGTACCCTCCAGGAATAACTTTCAATGTGAACTGTGAAAGGTTCTGCCTCCTCTGCCCTGTCCCTCCAATGTAGAGTTCAGATGTTTCTCTCCCTCCTTGAAGTAAGAATGTTGCATTACAGAAGGAACAAAAAGGTGCTGGCCTTGTGTTTACTCATTCAGTCATTTTGTTAACCCTTAACTGGTTTGCGTCCAAACTGTGCAGGGCACTGAGGCTATGCAGGTGGGGAGGACAGACATCATCTTTACTTCCGTGGACTCTTTATTTGTTTACTTGGCATTCTAAAATACAGGTTTCCCATTCAGAAATGGTTTTCTCAAACCATGGCAACAATTTCTTACTTGATACTAAGTATCTCAGTGCAGAAAATGCTCCACCTTCTGCAGTCAATAATCTAGCTTTGGTGCTGCTACCTTTTTAGCAGTTTGAAATGCTCTAACGCCGCCGACATTGTAACAGGAGCTCAGAGGGTGACAGTGAGCTTGAGGGTGAGCGTTCTGTTAGGCAAATAACAGGTGCTTGTGTGACAAGTATACCATGCTAGGATAATGGGCATTCTCTTTCATGGAAATCCATTCATCAAAAATCGGGCATCAAATAGCTATTGGGAATCTTCTGCTTTTAACTTTGAAGGATGTAATGCAGTGAAAGGTTATTTCTGGTCTCAAGCTTTCTATGAAGAAAAAGGAAGGAGGTTGGCTTCCTGAAGAACTTTCTGAGCCCGTGTTTTAAGTTGAGTGGTGTGCTGGGTGTACAGTAGGGGAAGACTCAGTTGTCCCTGTGGCTGTTGAGGAAGGAGGGGGGTGCAAGCTGATGAATTATTCAGTACCAGATAGCCTCACTCCCCATTTAGTATGACACACAACTTTTCAAGTCAAGACCTTTGTTCGAAGGGCTTGGTCAAGTGGGTTTATGGTTTGGTGCGTCTTTTTCTATGTGTCGTCTAGATGCCTATTTCTAAATAAATTAAGGAAATATGTAGAAAAGTGGATTAATATTTCATGTAGTACCTATTTCATATATGACACTGACCTAACCTTTACAGTTATGCTATGTGGTTATCTCCCTGTTGGAAGCTTTTGATTTTTTTATGCAACAGAAAGAAAGAGTTTGTGATTTAAGTGAATGAGCGTCAATTACCCCTGTCACCTTGTTGGATGATTTGGAAAGAGTCTTTTAGCTCTTAGCAGGCTATTAGCATAACAGACATTAAAATGATTAAAATATCAGTGATTACTTCAATCCCTAGGGCTATAAAAAGGTTCATTACAAAGTGCATAATATAAAAGAAGCAGGTAGTTCATTTGGGGGGATCTATCCGCCTTTGTTCCCAAAGATTCTCTTAGCTCCTTGTGGAAACTCTGACATGATGTGGGCCACATCACTGATTCTTTGATAGTTCTCTTAAGGAGATGGCAAAGTGTTTTGGAAAGAATGCTGAGCTAGCAGTCGGTTCCAGCCATGAACCTGTCCCTGATTGGTTGTATCGACTTTCCAACCTGTCTGAGCCTTCTTCTCAAGGGGGGAGATTTCCTTTGTACCCCCTCAAACATTTTTGTGACATTGAAAAGCTGTGGTGTGTATGGAAAACCGTGCCATACAAGGTGAGTGGTGGATTGGAAGTCAAGGATAGCATGACAGTATGTTGTAAGGCTTTATGGTCAATTATTGGGTTCAGTTAAAGGTTCTCTGTGATGCAGCCAAGAGAAATAAAACCCATCAGCAGTTTCAGAGTACAGTAAATGCAAGTTACAATTATGGGATTGAGCCCCGGCTGCGAGGTCCATGGTTTACCCGGTGGTGGAGATCCAGCTAACATGGTCCAACTGCCTTTTTCTTTTGCTTCTTCCTTTTTCTTTTTTTCATAGAATATAAGTTGTTTCTTTCAATCTTCTCAATTTTCTAGGTTTTTGGTTTCATGTTGCCTCTTTCCAAAAGTATTCTCCCTGGTTACCATCCCATAGAACTCTTCCGCCTCCCTAGTTTTGAAGCGGCATAATCTCATGTGTCCTACTTTCATATAAGAAGGAAAGTAACAGGAGCACCTGGGTGGCTCAGTCGGTTAAGCATCTGCCTTCGGCTCAGGTCATGATCCCAGGGTCCTGGGATCAGGCCCCGCATCAGGCTCCCTGCTCAGCGGGGGTCTGCTTCTCCCTCTGCCTGCCGCTCCTCCTGCTTGTGCTCTCTCCCGTTCTCTCTCTCAAATAAATAAAACTCTTTAAAAAGAAAAAAAAAAGAAGGGAAGTCACAGGATAATGATGTATTGTTCTATAAGTAAAGGGAATTTTACAGCTCTAAAATTTTCTGCAGTTCTGATTATTATATAAACTTTGCCATTCTATAGTTCCACACATCTACATATTATCTGGGAGGAACGTTCATGAATACTGATGTACCTTTTGCTGTTTAATATTAGCTTCTTCTGTTTTATAAAAGGAAAAAATATAGTAGTATCTATTTGTAACTGACTTCTTTCTTGTGAAGCTGGAGCTTCCAAAAACTTGCATACTTCCTCTGATTTAACGTGGGTCCAAAGAGACAGTGCTGTTTCTTACACGTTGACAGCTCTGGGTTTTGAGCCAAGAGCCCAAACTGTGTCTTTAATGGAGAACAGTGTGATTCCTGGGGAGGGATCCTGCTGAGGATGGTCTGGGTGAGCCACCCGTGATGGCCTTGATAGGCTCAAAGGTGGCAGTGAGCCTTCAGAACAGGAACCACAGCCTGGCTAGCAGTGATTCTGCCTTCAAATGCTTGAATGACTGACAGCTAATGGAGGGTTCTTCCAGGAAACTAGAGGTGTCATTTGAAAAACACCGGTCTGTGGGGGCGGAAGCCCATTGAGGACCTTGCAGGGTGTCTCTAAAGTTAGGGATGCATAAGTGCGGTGCTTGGCAGTGCAGACAGGTGCCTGTAACTGTGACCCCTGAGTGAGCACCACCTCCCTGCCTGCCGTGTCCAGAGGCTGGGAAGCAGTAGCAGCTGCCTGCCCTAGGACCCTGCCGGTGGGAAACCACTTCAGGCTGCAGGAAGCAGGGAGAGCGCTGATGAGTGTGGATACAAGGACATAGACGAGTGTCCCTGGTCCAGGAATAAGCCATCCCAGAAAGCCCACGGTGCTAAGTTCAGAAGGACAAGGAGTAGCATTCTGCAGAGTAAAGCAGTAAAATATAAGATGCTCTGAGGGCTCCAACTATTGGAACTGCTTATCAGTTTCACAGTTTTGTAATACTTGTCAGTTTCGCAGTTTTGTAATACCGCATGTTCAGTGAGCACACGTTTTATGACCACTTTGGTCCAGAGAATGTTTTTGCCTTCCTTCTAATACTACAGAGCAGTGTTAGACCCAGAGAAGTTCCTGGCTAGACAAGCAATGTTAACAGTTATATGTATTTTTAACCCCGAGGCGGAGTGTGTATTGATCTCTACCTGGCATGTTAATTAGAAGCATAAATAGGTGACATGCACATTTGTTATTGCGCAAAGAGGAAATCAGTATGCTCACATGGAAGTGACCCCCACAGCCGTCTCTAACATCGTCCAGTGTCTTTGTTGGCAAGCAACCTGTGAAAAGTGTGCCAGAAGCTAGAAATGCAGTTCACGTTCGTGGACTTGATGTGGTGTATGTCGAAAGGAAGCCGAGGGCATTTCTCCGTGAGGTCTGAATTTGTAACTAATGCAAGGAAGCTAAAAGCTTGTCTTTTCTTAAAAACAACAACAACAACAACAACCTGTTTCGGTTACACACAAGATTAGCAGTTCACTTTGGGGGGAAATGTCTTTTTGTGCTAGGTCTTTTTGCATTTCGTCTTTGGGTTTCCGTTGGTCTTTACCTGGTGGTCAGAAATCCTTGCTGTGTGCCATTTCAGGGCTTGATGCTTCAGAGGAGCGGGGAGATCTTGCCTGGCATCCTATGCTGGAACTAGCCACAGAGACAAGAGGAGTGTGTGCGGGGACAGGGATAGGTACAGGTGCAGAGGGGGAGGAGTTTCTCGTACTCACTGCAGCAGGAGGACCTCTGCTGTAGGCTAATTGGCAACCTTATTTTAGACCTCTTCCTATTTCCCTAAAACTTGGTTGAATCTTCTGTCTGTGTCCTTCCAGACATTTCTTAGAACAGAACTATGTTTGACTAGGTTTGATGGTATGTTAAAATTAGTGGTATTTATTTGATGGTTTAGTCCTAGAAGTAAACAAAGCAGAAACCTAGCTTATAAGAGTAGTTGCTATAAAAGTGTCACATACTCACAAAATTAATTTTGATTTTCAAATAAAGCCATTCTTTCAAAAATAGCTGTTCTTTATTAGGGCAAAAGAATTCCAGCTTTTAGTATTAAGAAGATCATTCACATATGACTTTGTGCAAAAGGTTGGAAATGAAATAATTCCACCCTGAATCTCCCCTCAACCTCATGCGTTTGCACACGTTTTTGTCAGCACTCTCTAAAATATTAGTCATGATTATGCATTTATATAATGTTTTTCCTCAAAGATTCAAGCTAAATTACAACGTCTTATTAAAGGCTACAATTGATGAGCATGAATTAAATATTCCACACGCCTCAGCCATCTGTCTTCTCTTTGCTTTCTCTTCCTTTTAAGCCTAGTCCAGTAAACTAGGAACCCAAAAAGGCACTGGAGATACACGTTGCCCTTTGGTCCACAAGATTCAAGGTTCATGTTCCTTTCATTCAAATATAACTCCAAGACCCTTCACTTGGATAGGTCTCTGCCTTTAAGGATTCCCTGACCTGTACTCTTCGGGCACCTGCAGCCTTTGAGACCAAAGCCCAGGGGTTCGCCTGACTATCCAGTGACTTGCTTAGAGCACTGAATAGGGTGGAAGACAAGAGCAGGTTTTCTTGATATTTTGATATTACTGTCATATCCCACATTTATGATTTCTAATTAGGTTGTTGGTCGAATGGATGAATCCGTAGTCCCAGGGGACGTGTCATCTAGTTAAAGAGAAAAAGACTTGGAAACAGTATAAGTCCATGAGTAAATGTTGTAGAGCCTTGGAATTTTATAAAGTAATAATAATAATAATAGTCATGCAATCCAGTGTAAATCTGGGCTTATCAGAGTTGACCAATCATTTAACTAACGCGTTCAGGAAATCCAGAGTAATTTCACCTTGCCTAGGTAAGAGATGAATTTTGCTTTGAGGGAAGAAAAGTTAAAATAAAAGATGAAGTAAAGTTTACTAAAACAGGCGTGAGTGTCTCTTTCGGATGGTTTATTCAGTCTCCTTCTCTTCTCTTCTCAGAGGGTAGCACCAACCATCCATTTGGTTTCCCAAGCCCAAAAGCAGGCCATTGTTATATTCCTACCTGTTTCTTCATCCCAAGCTCCAACGACTGTTGATTTGATGGGTGAGAAGTAACTTTGATCCAGTAATGCTGCTGAGAAGAATGAAGCTGTTCTGTGCCCTGACCCTTTGTGTGAGGCCGGCCCCCCTTCCCTATCTCCTGTACCCCCAGAAATTCAGGATCTCCTCTGTAACCCAAGAGTTCGAGTTCCACATGATGTCTGAAAAAGACCTTATTGAGGTATGACTGACATAACTGTATACATCTAATGCACACAGCTTAATGAGTCTGGAGATAAGTATACAGCCATAGAACCCTCACCATAATCAACACCATCACCTCCAAGAGTTTCATTCCATCCTACGTACGTACGTAAGTATGTATGTCTTGACATAGACCTTTCTCCACTCAATGCACTGGGCACTGTGTGGACCTTTTAATCTGGTTTTACCTATCTTTTAGTTATGGAGATTTTCCTGTATGGTTTCTTAATAATTTCCTCCCCATCTTTTGCCCCCTCTTCTCTTTCTGGTACCTCTGTTAGGTAGACATTAGACTTCTTGGATCGAACTTTAATTTTGTATGCTTGCTCTCCTCAAATGTTTTGGGAGAGTTCCTCAGTTTACCTTAGTCTTAGTAGACTTTTTTTATTTTGAATTTTAGCTATCATGTTTTTAAATTTCAAAAGTTTTCTTATTCTCTAAGGATATGGTTGGTTGGTGAGCCTCACTGCAGGGTGATAGGGTGGCTTACGTCTAATTACATCTCCTTGTCTTTTCACCAGAGGAAGATCCTCGTTGGTCTTTGTAGACTGATCAGCATTCTGAAGTTGGGTTTGAAGGAAGGGGAAATGACTCTGGGTCTCATTTTCCAGTGAGATTTTCACTTAACCTTTTGTTTTCAGCCATGCTTTCCTCTGTGCCTGGAGTCTGGATCCTTCAGGTGGAGTTCCCCAGACCATTGCTCCTGCCCCCTAGAGGCAGGGGTCGTTATTGCCTGACTAGACCCTTTTGCCATGTGGTGCTGATGGTGCCCAGGGTCCAACTTCTCTTTGTTCTCTCTTTTCTAAGAGAGAAAGACTTAAGACTCTCTTGTTAAGCCTTCTTTCTCACTTTTGACTCCTGCAGTGCCTGGTGCTTCCCATCCCTGTGCCCCTTCGAGGTTGTGTTAAGGGGAGTGGTCTCGTCTCTCCTTGTTTCCCTCTGCACACCCTTGGGTTTTGCCTTCCATCTGTGATTGCCGTGGTTTAGAGTTTCATCTGTCTCCAGTTTTATAGGTGGTCAAGTTTGTTTCTGTTCCTTGTTCTCCTCGTTCTTATATAATGATTTTGAAAAGAGGCCGAAATGTTCCTCTACCATCTTGAGAACGGAAGTCTCCTTTTTAAAGAACCACAACTTACCCTAGTGGATTTCTCAGGGGGTGAATATTAGCAAGTTTCTCTGTGGACTCTGGAATGGAGAGGCACCAGCTCTATGAACATGCTAAGCTGGGATGATGTGCCCTGGCACTCAGACTTGAAACTTAGCCTGTCTTCTGTGTCCTTGCCATACCGTGCCATCTGGTCGCACAGGCTGACTTGGGTCAGGTTAATAGTACTATGTGCACTGTGTAATTAATGAGAAACTTGAGGGATGTCTGGCTCAAATCACGGTCTGAGGCTAACAGGTCTTACGTTCCCGACTGGTCACCTCAGCACATGAGAGAGCACTCCAGCAGATGACATGTGGGGAACTGTAACGCTAGTTTAGGAGAGCGACATGGTAACTAAGAGCCCTACTTTGGCCGGACGGGCACTCAGGCTTCCCCTGGGCTGTGAGAGCGTTTACTAATTTTGTTTTTTCACTTTTCTCAGGCTCCATAGAAAAGGTGACCTGTGACTAATTCCTAGTTATATAACTGTACTTCTTTTGAATCTGTTCAGATTTCATATGAGGCATTTTTAATCCGTTCAAGTGTATTTATTTCCCCATGTTCAATGTGTATGATTCCACGTATGCGAATTGGATAAAGATATATTCGGGTCTAAGAAGTTTGCAAATGACCCAGAGAGACAGGATATAGGCACGTAATGCCTAAAGCAATATCTGTCGATTAACCAGAGCCACAAGCGTGATACTGGATGCTACTGGTTCCCACTGGGTCATGGAATGAGTCCCTATAAGCCAGGGATGCTTCTGGGGGTCGATGGCTCTCCTCCGTTGTCTGGAAGCCATGAGCAGGCATGCTGATGGCTTGGCACTGAGCCTCCCTACTTAACCCGCTCTTCTTGGCCCAACAGAGGGTGTTCAGAGCTCTGCCGGATCCCCATGGTGGAATACAAGCTGGACAGTGAAGGCACCCCGTGTGAGTACAAAACGCCTTTCCGGAGGAACACCACATGGCACCGTGTGCCCACCCCGGCCCTGCAGCCCCTGGCCCGGGCCTCCCCGGTCCCCGGCACACCCGACCGACTGCAGTGTCAGCAGCTGCTACAGCAGGCCCAGGCTGCCATCCCTCGAAGCACCTCCTTCGACCGGAAGCTGCCCGATGGCACCAGGTGAGGCTGTGCCTTTCCTCCGGGACGGCCCTTGCAAAATCCTGGGGTTAGAACTTGACATTACAGGGGGGACCTTCTTATTTAGCTTGTTACTAAGTCAACTTATTCTGCACCAGTTGGCAGGTGGGGCCATAGGGCAGGCCCCAGATGCGGTGGCGCGTGGGATCTGCCCCACGCCTCACCCAGTGGTGCTGCTCGAACCATGTAGGTCCTACCCCAGACCCACCCTCCCCTAGTCCTCCTGGTCACCTCGCTCCCTCCACCGTCTTGGGCAAGACACCCGAGAAGGGATTCTTCATGAGCCTCTAGATAAATGCAAGCAGTCTTGAGTATAAATAAAACTGCAAAACCAGTGACTAAATCCTATCATCCTAATGTGTATAGTATTTTAAGAGGTCCCAAGATCATTAGCATGTCCTTGCTTTTTTTTTCTTATTTTAAGCAAACTGAATTAAGTTGAAAATTAATTTTTCTTTTTTTTTTTTTAAAGATTTATCTATTTATTTTAGAGAGAGAGAGACTGGGGAGATGGGCAGAGGGAGAGAATCTTCAAGCAGACTCCCCACTGAGCAGGGAGCCTGACACGGGGCTTGATCTTACAACTCATGAGTTCATGACCTGAGCCAAAACCAAGAGTGGGACGCTCAACTGGCTGAGCCATTCAGGCACCCCCAAAATTAATTTTTCAATGAGAGAATACACTTGTTTAAAAGTGCATCTATGGCCTCAGTGGCTGGCGAGAATTTGGGGTACATAACTCGCATTAGGTAGTTTTAAGTGAACAAAACGGTAAATTTGTTTTGTTGTTCATTTCTACTGCTTTTGTTTTCATTTTTTCATAACTTATGGGCCATGGAGACACCATGAGTTTCCTCAAACTGGTTTGCCAGGCTCTCTGGTCTAATAGAGTGTTGGAGGCAAGGATGCTGAGCCAGGCTGCTTACCTATGTATGCTCACCTCGAGCATCCTCTCCCACCTCCAATTTCCTCGTCTGAACAATAAACTTAGTAATAATAGAGACCTCTGCAGGCCTTATGAAGATGGACTCCATCAGTATTTGCAAACTGCTCAGAACCATTCCTGGCATGTAGTAGACCTATATAAGTATTGCTGATAGTTGGTAAGATTAAAACATGAGGTCTTTCTCTGCTTTCTCCAGTTTATTCTTTAGAGGTTGAATGCAGAAACAGTGTTCCTTTAATTTGACATTAAATTATCTTGGCTCTGGGTCTCCTTCCTCAGAGGTCCGCTGAGTTTATAAACGCCCCACATTTAAAGAAGGGCACGTGGTAACCCAGGTAGAAGGGAAGGGGTCTGTGGGGTCTGCAAGAGCCTCCCTTATTAAAGTAAAATTTCGGGTGCCTGGGTGGCTCAGTCGTTAAGCGTCTGCCTTCAGCTCAGGTCATGATCCCGGGGTCCTGGGATCGAGCCCCACATCAGGCTCCCTGCTCCGCGGAGAGCCTGCTTCTCCCTCTCCCGCTCCCCCTGCTTGTGTTCCCTCTCTCGCTGTGTCTCTCTCTGTCAAATAAATAAATGAAACCTTTAAAAAAATAAAATAAAGTAAAATTTAGTAAATTATAGGGGGAAAAAAAAGACCTGGAGGGTTCTAGCAGCAAAATGGAAACTTGGCAAGCACATCTTTATCAAGTGCATTCTCATGAGTATTACTTATTTTTGTGTGTCTGAAATAAATAGGATTGCATCCAATAGATGTGTGAAAATAAATGGTTTTGACAAATTTAGAGTTCTCTCTCTGCATAGGTTTTAAATACAGGACCAGAACATGCCTTGCATTAAGTTTTCATTGAACAAGTAGTAGTAATGTTTTCGTAATTCTGTATTCTGGTGGCTTCTATTGTGGTCCTTCCATACTTCACTGGAGTCATTACTGTGCTTTAAAATCTTCAGATGGTGAAGGCTTATTCCTGCTACATCTCTTTCCTGTAATAAACTGCCAACCATGAGCCACTCGATGACTCTGGCATCACCCATTCTTGGTCTCTTTGTCCACAGTTCATTCTGTTTCACTCTGTGATGTGTATTTCTTCCTTTTCTTTGTCATTGTAAAATGAATTCATTGGTGAAACGAAACGGGCCAGGTCCCAATGTCAGCACCCCGCAGATACCTCGGTGCCCTGTTAATAATTCTAGTCACCATTTCAGAAGTTCACCCAGCAACCAGTCATCCTCCAGCGACCCCGGGCCTGGCGGCAGCGGACCCTGGAGACCACAAGCGGCGTATGACGGGTACTGCTCAGTCTTCCCTCATTGCTGGCCCCTGGGAGGAACCTGGTCAGGGACTCGCACAGAAGCATTGACTGTGTGCCTGCTATGTACGAGGCCATTTGGGGGATGTAAAAATGCCAGACAGGCTTTTAATAAGTCACTTGTCCAGGCCCGAACGCTCATCATTTCTATGTAAGTGGAGCTCATTTGTGCATATTCGGAGCTTGCCTGTTTTCTCATTTTAATTAGGAAAGTCTTTGTGAAAATGAAGGATGTGGGGACTCTACAGGCAGTAGCCCTTGGCAGTCTTCGCCTCGCTTACATTGCCCTTGAGGAGTAAATTCCCAGCCTCTCTGGGAAATGCGTCTTCTCCGAAACACAGCCCCAAGTCGGAGAAGCAGCTTTAGCATTTGGCAGTCTTTTCCTGCCTCCTGTTTGAGAACAGTACAAGGGCACCTCACACATCGGGCTGAGGACTGTCCCTTGGAGTGTGTGCACGAGTGTCGCCTCCAAGGGCTGGCAGGTCAGGTAGCCCCGAGGATTCCTGGGGACACACAGATGCTGAATTGACAGCTGCAGAAACTCAGGGGTAACATTCACAATTCACGGGAGGAAAAGGTGCTCCTGGCAACATCGTTTGCCTGTATTGCTCTTAATTGAATCTGGAGATGAGAGAATGGCCAGGTCAGACGAGAAGGGTCTCCCTGGGGGAACAGCGGCTTTCTGTTACTGCTCTCACAGGTGCAGAGGGAAACATCTCTCCCTGAAACCCACTGCCTTCTGGTCTGGGCTTAGAAGTAGATGTTGGCAGTCAGAGTTACATGTGTTCCCTACCTTAGGTAATAGATGGAGTTCTTGAACTTAAAGACATTTTTCTCAATCGAGTTGCATTTGAAAAGTAGAGGGAATTTTTTTTTTTTTTTTTAATCAGTGGAAAAGCCATTTGTGGCTTTTTCTGCAAACCGGGATCTGTCACAGAATCCTATAAGTAAGAAATCACTTGGTAGCAGGAAGAACATTCCTGGGATTTCTTTCTTTTGTAAGATTTTATTGTCATCTGTGGGGTTTTCCTAAAAGAGTCCACCTAGAGGTAGTCTCAAGCCGGTCCATCTTACTTTCTTTTCCTTAAAAAAGTTGACGTGAAGTATCAGCGCCTTGTACTCTCAGCACAAGAGAAAACAAAACGAAACGAAACAAAAGCAGTGAGCCCCTCCTCGGCTTCTTGGGGACAGTTTCTCTGACCCTGGACAGTCCTCCAGCCTCCTGGCTTCGGCAGCCCTTTTGTGTCTGTAAATGGCGGTCATCCAGGTGCCTCTGTTGAGCCAGTGGGGAAACGAGAGTCCCCGAGTCCAGGTGCTTGAAGCTTCTCTGGCAGGGCTGGGCCAGCAGACAGCGGCGTTTCCAGTTGCTGGAAGCAGCCTCTGGGGGGTGTTCCCGGGATGGGCCGTGTGGGAGCAGCACGCACGGCAGGTGTGCGAGGGGGGGCCTGGCCAGCAGGTCACTCAGCTCTGTGCTCTTTGCAGATGCCACTCTCCTCTGCTGCTCGAGCACCAGGGCGCGGGCCCTTTGGAGTGTGAAGGAGCCAGGGAGCGGGAGGACAGCCTGGAAGGAAGCAGGCACCTGGGTAATGAGACATGCGGCTGGTCAACTGGCCAGCCCTTTCGTTCTGCTCCCTCTTTTCGCCCATCCCTTGTCCATTCATTCATTCATGCGTTCATCCCATGGGTGAGCACCATCCTGTGACAATGCCCATGTGGTCGGCTGGGTCTCCCAGTGTCGCAGGGGACACGGTCATTGGCCACGGTACTTGTGGTGCCACGGAAATGGAACATTAGCTTTATGGTAGTTGTTCCGTGGACTCTTATTAGAGTCTGGGGAGACCAGAAAGTTCCAGGACCACAGTCCTGTTCATTTTTACCAGACCATTTTGTTGTCCTGCTTCTGTGTTTGCTCTGCTCTTTTGGTAACACTAGAAATTAGATATTCAACTCTTCTCGTCTTTATGTGACAGAAACCAAATGGCATGGCCCGCCCTCCAAGGTCCTGAGTTCCTACAAAGAAAGAGCCCTGCCGAAGGATGGAAGTTGCAAGGACTCCCCCAATAAGCTTTCCCACGTAAGTCCTTCATTCGCGGGCTGACCTCTCGCACAGCCGTCCTGAGGCATCTCAGCACACAGCATTAGCGGTTCTGCCAGGGACTCTCAGTGGGGGCGAGGTAAAAATGAATAAAGAAGGTAAGTTCCTTTTTTCTCCTCTCCTTGGTTTATAAAGAACCCTAAAGAAAGGTCACACAGTAAATTACTGGCAAAGCCAAGATTCTTTCCTCAGCCTTTTTGATCCCTGATACCCGGTGTAATAGTTACTAAATCACCATCCTGTTTTTATCTGTGAACTATTCACCTCCTTGTGGGCATTAGCTAGTGGGCATGGCCAGAAACTGTGAAGCGGCGTGTGTGGTCGGAGCGGCTCTGCGCATAGCCGGCCACTTACTGTGCAGTTCCGGATGGTTCCCGGTAACGCTAGCGGCTGCTAACTAACCTGCGGGCAGTGCTCCCACCACACCCAGCACGTGGCTCTCGGTCATTTGCACGTGGTGTTTCATTTGCTGTTCATTTCCTCTTCACCCGCTGGGTGAGCCTTACAGGCCACCATCGCTCGATGAAGCAGAACTTTCTGTCGAACGTGAAAACATGAATTGTGGGTCGTTGCCACATAAAGCCGACATTTTACTTTGATTTATTTTAAAGATTTTATGTATTTATTTGAGAGAGAGCGGGGGAGCACAGAGAGAGAGGGAGAAGGAGAAGCAGGCTCCCCGCCGAGCAGGGAGCCCGATGCGGGGCTCCATCCCAGGACCCTGGGATCACGACCTGAGCCGAAGGCAGACGCTTAACCAACTGAGCCACCCAGGCGCCCTAAAGCCAACATTTTAAAGTCACTTAGTTTTGAAAACTTGCAGGTGAAGAAATTTTACCATTTCCTGACTTAGTTGCTTTTTCCCTCTTCCTTCAGGAGTCCTTGGCGAGCTTTACGCAGGGCGGCGGGGGGGGGGGGGCTCGGGAACACATGTGACATTTCTTCCCTTAGCGCTGTCAGGACTTTGTTTTGGGTTCAGCCTAACAGTATCCGTAGAATTCCACCTTCACAAATCTCTAACGGTGGTTTAAACAAAGGAAGGCAGGGGTAGGAGTAGACCCGAAGAGTATCAGTGTGCTGAAAAGGTCAAGGGCAGGTGGGTGTGTGTGAGGAGCTGGTGGGGTGGCATGAAGGAGAAAAGCCAAGCCACTTTACGGTAGATCCGGGCACGGACTTGTCTTCATGATTCCACCCTTCGCTGGTGCTTCAGGCCTTGTTGGTGTTCCCAGGCTATGCAGAGGAGCCATGTCTGTAGGGGCGCCTCAGTCACATGGGGACGTCTTTTCTCTTCCAGGGACCGCAAAGAGAGCCCCTGCGCACTAGCACCTGGGGCACCTGGTGACAGGCTCTCTCAGAGAAGTCACTTACACTTACATTGCGCTTTGCAGCTGCAGGACATTACAGTGTATTATCTTGCTGGGTCCACATACTCATCATCCGAGCTCAGTGTTAGGAGCACAGAGAGGGGCTAAGTGATGGGACAATATCATGCTGCTGTGATTCAAACCCGAGTCATCCGCCCACACCCAGGGCTGGCACCGTAATTTGTCACGGGAGAATTTTCTTGGTGAAAGGCTTTATGTAATTTTCCATGTGCTTTCCCAGTCTGTATAACATGTGTTGATTATTTTCTGGTTAGTGACACCGTGGTAATACTTCCGTGCTGTGGGCACGAATAATTGAACAGAGGCTTGGGCTTGAGAAGATCCATTTAACTTAAAATGAATTGTGAGAGGAATTACGAATCTGGGACTTCTGCATCAAATCAGATTTTTTTTTTTTTTTAAGCGAATTCTCTCCTTGCCTCCCGTTGAAGAGCGAGTAGAAAGGGTTCAGGGGCGATCATCTGGTCTGTAGCTTTGTGCATTTGGGTGAGACTAATCGTCTTCATAAAGAAGCAAAGTATGGGCTCTGTCTGAAGCCTTCCCATTTCTCTCTTCCCAAGATTGGAGACAAAAGTTGCTCCAGTCACTCCAGCAGCAACACGCTCTCAAGTAACACGTCCAGCAACAGCGACGACAAGCATTTTGGGTCTGGGGACCTGATGGACCCAGAGCTGCTGGGGCTGACCTACATCAAGGGGGCCTCCACGGACAGCGGCATCGACACGGCCCCCTGCATGCCCGCCACGGTCCTGGGCCCCGTGCACCTGGCGGGCAGCAGGTCGGTGATCCACAGCCGCGCCGAGCAGTGGGCCGACTCGGCCGACATCTCAGGGCCCGACGATGAGCAGGCGAAGATGTTCGCGGTGCACAGCTACGCGCCGGCCATCTCGGCAGGCAGCGCGGCCGACGGCAGCATGGGTGACCTCAGCGAGATCTCGTCTCATTCCAGGTCAGTGCCCCAGCCCGACGGGTGCCCCCGGGTCCCGCGGGGGTCGGGGAGGGGCCTGAAGCGGGAGCAGCGAGGTGGCTTTTCACCTGGCCGCCCAGCCACCTGACTTTGGGTGAAGTGCTTGTTTCGGAAGTCTGTGAAATTTGCACATCAGGAAATCACTTGCGTGGCTGGTAACTTTACCTCCTCTTTTAACTCGACAGAGAACTGCACACAGATATTAATTGCTTGAGTCAGGCCACTGACCTCTCTTTCCCCATTTAATCTGTTCCTAGATTATTAGGAGAAGTGGACAGAAGCTGGACAGTACTCAGGTTGGAGCGCCCAGTATTGGGGGGGGCGCCCTGCATTGTCTGTGCATAGCTCTCCCCGATGAAGGCAGTGCCCGCGGCTTCCATGTTCTGAAGGCCCCCCTTACAGAAGGGGGGACCCGAGGCCAGAGAGTACATTCAGATTATCAGTTCAATTTCTTTTTATTTTTTATTTTTTGTTTTTAAGATTTTTTTTATTTTTTGACAGAGACAGCGAGAGAGGGAACACAAGCAGGGGGAGTGGGAGAGGGAGAAACAGGCTTCCTGCTGAGCAGGGAGCCAGACATGGGGCTCAATCCCAGGACCCCGGGATCATGACCTGAGCCAAAGGCAGATGCTTAGCAACTGAGCCACCCAGGCACCCCAGTTCGATTTCTTTTTAATAAAGACTCGCTAAATTTAAAGGAATTGTATTCGAAGTGCAGGTGTTTAATACACAGTTACAAGTAGTTTTAAACTCTTATGTGATGTAGGTCTGTACAGCAGTTTTAAAACGCCTATGATTTGTGATTTCTGCTGTCAGAGATGAGACGAAAATCTGTTTGTTCAGGTAGTAGACAGAATTTAACCCCTACACACCAACCACCCTAATTTCCTTTCTTGTCTGCAAGGCTTCCTAACTCAGCTCCCAGTTACTGTCAGGCTTTTCCCCAGAGGTCTTCTCGAGACCACTGCTGCCCCCGGACCTTCTGCCTTCCTCCCATGGCCACCGCCAGGGGTGGGGACTTCACGGGGTCTCGGCTTGAAGCCACGTTGGGCAACCCCCTATGCAGTCAGCGGGCAGAGACAGGAGGAGCTGCGATCCCATTCTCAAAGCCAGTGTGCAGAACATTAAGGCTCCCTCCCCTGGAAGTCGTGCAGAATTATCTCTGTGAGACTTGCACACGCGTGCACATACTGCCGCTGTTCCACTTGTCCTGTGTCTCACACCTCTATCAGTGTCTTAGTTACTGTTCGTGTCACTAGAAGGTGTTTACGTTACAAGTCAAACTCCCCACTAATCTGTTCACACGTCAAAGGCAGTATTTTGGCTCCTGTGACTGAAAAGGCCAGAACTGCCAGGGTTCTTCTGCTTGCAGCCCCATGATACCACCCAAGACTGGGTCAACCTCCATCTTTAAGCTCCACATGATAGCCCCCAAAATCTCAGGGGGCCCCTCTTGTTTGAAAACAGCCATGTCACCTGCAGTCCCCCCCGAGCCCATGCTCCAGTGTCCACAGGAAGAAAGTGTGGTTCTTCTCTAGATTCGGCAGAAACTCTGCCACCCCCATCTCCACATTATCACCTCATGTCTCTTGGCTTTACCGCTGTGGTAGGGGGCACCGCTGTCTGAGGCAGGCAGTGCCCCCCCTCCGCTAGGGCCGGTCCCCAGCCCCCCACACACTCCCACTGAACCATGTGGCTGAGGGGCAGTGAAGACAGCTGCTTCCCCAGAAGAAAATCAGGGTATTGTGTCACCAGGAAAAGGGGGAGTGGTTGCCAGACAGGGGAACCCTAAGGGTCCACCTGCACTCTGTTGGGGCAGAGGGAGCATAGGATAGGGAGATTATTTTCAAAAATAGATGTTCTTACTACCGTTGACCAGGTCTCTTTAATAATTTGACTTAAAATATGTTTAGTGATAAATAACTGGTATAACACAGACATATTAGCAGGGACTTCGGTTACCTGCGTTATTCCTATCCAACTTCCAGGACAGTTGAAAACTGGGTATACTATAGAAATCATCTTGGGATTTTATACCCTCCTAATGTCTTGTTCAGAGTTTGCAAGTTTTGTGAAACAGCTGACTTCAGGAGACCTTGTTGGACAAATGGAATGGGCATCGCAAATAGAATTTTGTAGCGCTACTGAGGAAAATTTCTGGAAGGCCGCTTTGAGAGCACATTCGTTTATAAATAGAGGTAGGGATATTTATAGGCATTTGAAGTGGATTTTCTTGAATACCTTAACCATTCATTAATTTAATGGGTGAGGCTATTAGAAAGTATATAAAAGTGGGAGATTGAATTTCTGATTGATTTTACTTTTTTCTACCACTTTAAGCTGAATGTGTGCACAGCTGTTGTGGAAATGATATATGTTGAGGGACTGGAATCCTTTACCACCTGGCTGGGGTTTTCTTGTGGTTCTTAGTGGATGGTGACTTTGAAGCCACGTTTCAACTTACGCTGTAGGCTTTTGGTCAGTATGAAATTCAGTCATTAAATTGAGTCTTTTGAATACTTCCTTCTGTCCTTTGACCTGGGCAGGAGAACTAGAGAAAATAAAACTTAAAATATTTTGAAGTTTTTAAAATACTTAAAATTCTTAAAGATTGTTATATTTATGTATGTATAAAATATAAGTATTTTATCTTGAAATACTTTAAGCATTAAATATATTGATACTTTACCTTTAAAATATTTACACTAAGATTTAAAATCTCTGCAGGTGGAGGTAAAAGGAATTTTGCTCATGAAAGCCTCTGTCAGATTCTCTAGACCCTGAAGGGCCAGCGTGTCTGCGATGACAGAATCACCAGCCCCCTGCATTCCTCTCCTGTCTCTGTTCCAGCTGATGCGTGGTCACCCGGGAGCTGAGGCCCAGTGCCCGAGGGTCTGGGTTGTGACCGGGAGTAGCCCAGGTAGCACAAGGAGCAGAACGAACTCATTGTAGGGGCTGACACCAGGGCTGACTGTCCTGGCTGCGGTCACACCCTGGCCCCCACGCACTCTGGATCCCATCCCCTGTTTTACTTTCTGGTTAGCACTCACCCCTGGCTGAAGTGGTTTGTGCTTTCCGTGCATCTCTCCATATACAGCTGTAGCTCACTGGTACCTCCCTTCACCGGAGCGTCCCGGAGGCTGGAAGGCACTTGACCTGTCCTGTTCATTGTGTATCCACAGAACTTAGTGCGCTTCTCTGCACATGGTGGGCCTTGGACTCCTTGGGACACGAGGGAGGGCATATAGGCAGAGTGCTTGGTAAATGCTTACCGACTGAGTTCATAAACCCACTGGGGGGTTTCTTCTGGAAAAGTAGGAGTCACGTGGCATCAGCCGTTCCCAGGTCTGATTTTCAGGAGCCCAGATCAGTGCATGGCATGCTCTTCATACTCAGATTTGGCTCCTGTACTGCCAGCTCTGCCAGCCCCAGCACCCACACGCTTGCTCCCCAGCAGCCGTCCAGGAGGAAAGCAAGCATGGAGTTGTATATGTGGAAGGATTTCAGGACTGGGCTGAGAGAGACGGAGGACTTAAAACTCTTTAAGACAAGCTTCTGTGGCAGGTGGAGGGGTACGTGGGAGTCATCCAGAAAGCAGGACAAGCAGACAAGCAGGATGCAGCCTGCTGTCTCTGCTGCTCAGACCTTTAGTTCAGCAGCCCCCCGCACCCCCCTTTTTTTTTCTTTATGCGAGGGCAGGGCACTTAGGTAAGAGCTCAGAACACAGAGTAGGATTCGTATCAACCTGACCAAGGTTTTGCAAAGTGAAATGAATCAACTGCAGAAAATAATAATTTCCTGTTCTGGACTCTTCTGCAAATTGGCTCATATTATCTCTTGTTTATCATTATTCATACCCTTTTCTTAGTAGCAGTGATTGGAAGTTGGAGGTGAAACTGGAAAATAAGAACTTTAGTCTAGAAGGGAAGGATTCACAAAAAGCTTACTCCCAACATTCTAGAATATTTACCCATTTCAGAGAAAACTTTTATAATGATGTTACTGCTGCTAAGCATAGAGTTTTGCCATATTGCTCATCAAATCGATTCAGTAAATTTGTTCTTGGAGTTTAAAAATTTATCACCACATCAAAAACTAATGAGGTATTGTATGGTGACTAACATAATAAAATTTAAAAAAAATTTTTTTAAAAGTTTATTTTCTTTAGTAATCTCTGTACCCAGAGTGGGGCTCAAACCCACGACCCCAAGATCTTCTTAGAGTTTAAGGTTAAATATTTTACTCTTGGGGTAAAAGACAGTTTTAATCAAGTCTGAATTAGCAAAATAACTTTTGTAAACTGAGTAGAAAAGCACATAACAGTTTCTGACCCTGCTATCATTATTCATCAGACATTCTCAAAAGGTGTTCATTTTGGTCATTTCAGCGGGACATGTGAGTGGCTTACACAGCATGTTAACTGTCCCAGACTTGGAGAACCCTAAGACTTTAACTATAAAACATCTCAGGGATAATCAAAGGCTTCAAGGTATGTGATGCTTGTGGTGGCTAAAGGCAACGCCCGGTCCTTCACTGGGCTCTGAATGGGGAAATCATTACCATAAGCATTATTGGGAACAGTTGGGAAGTTAGAATTTAGACTATGTATTAGGTGATAGCGCTGCATTAATGTGTGATATCCTGGGTGTGATAATCATGTTGTTACCACGTGGGAGAATGTCCTTCTTATTTTTAGGGTCTTTGTGCTGAAACGCAGGAGTGCAACTAATTCTCAGATGGTTCAGGGAGAAATATATGCACAGAGGAATAACGCAGATGTAGCAAGATATTAACAGTTAGTGGCTGTAGATGAAGGATAGATGGGCGTTTTTCTACTATTTTTATACCTTACCCCAGATCTGAAGTTTTTCAAAATAAGCAGCTTAAGGGGAAAATATAAAGGCCTTTAGACCCCATTGCCTGGATGTGGAGCTTTCATTTTGGGAGGTGACTCCCAGGTGGGTACCCCAGCAAATGAAAAGAGTTCATTAGCTCCCTTCCTTAGTCCTTGCTTCTTCCTTGGGTAGCTTGGGGCTGGGAAGGCAGGAAAACATCTCCCCCCAGAGTCCACGGTCTAGAGCCCAGACTGAAGTTGCTTTGAGTCCCACGCAGGAACGCCAGACCTACCACCAGCAGCTGAGTTACTTCATTAGTAGTAAATGAGATGTTTTATTTGTTTTGTTTTATTTGTTTTTTAATTTTTCCTATTACCACAGTGTCTCCAGCTCTGTAAACCGTCAAAAATGAGTTGGTTTATTTTGTGACCCTACTTCCTTTTGAATGTTTGTAACAAGTCCATTTTAATAACCATTCTTAATTTTGGACTTCTCTTCTTTACTGCCTGCATCATATGATACTTGCTTGATTATGTAGGTTTTTTTAGAAAGGTGGGTGCTTATCAGGGGTTTCAGAATAAGGTTATATTTCATGCTACCAGGAGGCCTACCATAATTTAAAAATTTAAATGTTTTCATGTTTATAGAGTAATCCCCTGATCTCTATTCTTACTCATTTTTCATAAACCGTTATATTGCCAATCTTCCTGAATTAAAAAAAGGTCTTTAGGCTTTTATATTTCAAGAGACGGTTGTACAGTCAGTGGGGCGTCCTTCTGGCCTTAGGTTAAACACTGACTTTAAAAAATTCTGTTCGTTTGTTTTAGGGCTTGCATCATTTAAATTTTATTTTGTGCCTGTTCTATCTACGTGTGGTCATACTGCAAACATACACACAGCCACCAGATACGGAATTGGCATTTCTGTGTCAGAAGGTCCCCATGTCCTACCCACCCACAGCCCCTTCCCTTCTTGCTCAGTAGCCACTAACTCGCTTTCCTGATCGTCCTTCCATTGCATCTCCTCATTGTTTTACTAGCCGAATATGTATGTTTCTGAACGCTATTTTGCCTGTTTATAAACTTCTTTTAAAAATGGAATCACACTTGACGTATTCTTTGTGACTTGCTTCTTTTTCTGCATGACGTCTGTGAAGCTCAGCCGAGTTGTTTGTGTGCTCAGCTCATTTATTCATGGCATATTCCCTTTACCCATTCTCGCTTATTGATTGACTGTCCATTTCGCTCCTGATGATTCAGGTTGCACCGTTGGGGACCTATTAAGATCAGTCCTCCTGTCACACTGTTACCTGTTTCCAATTGCATCCGTGCAGGGGTCTCTCTGGTGTCCACTGAGGAGCGGAATTGCTGGGTCATACGCCGTGCAGTGCACACCTTCGCAGGTCATGTCCAGACTGCCTTCCAAACTGTCTGACACACTTTTCCCTCCTACCAGCAGCGGGAGGGCACCCATGGCTCCCCGGGCCAGCCAACACTGGACACTCACGGTCACACACTCCCATGTTTGCGCGTGTGCTGAGTGCGCCGCGATACTCTGTCGTGATTTACATTGGCATTTTCCTGGCAGCAGCTTAGCTCGAGCACCTTCTTTTGGGTTTCCTGTCTTTTGAAGCATCAGTTTAAGTACGTTGCTTGTGTTTCTGATTTTCCCCTGATTGTCTTTAACATCCTTCCAGCCACAGGGGTACGCCTTGCACAAGAACGTCCTCAGCCCGTGGAAAATCAGGCATTCTATCAAGGCCCATGGAGGAAGGACAGCTGGGTCTGCCTCATTCCCAGGGGCAACGCACGGTGGCTCTGAATCTGGAGGCATGCCAGCACTGCCGGAATCTGGTTCTGTGACAGTCTTTGTCTGTTTTTCTCCTCAGTGGTTCACACCATTCAGGAAGCCCCTCAGCTCACTGTTCCAAAAATAGTGGGTCTCTGGATACATCCAAAGTCTACATCGTGTCTCACAGCAGTGCCCAGCAGGTCCCTGGGTCCGTGTCCAAGCCCTACCACAGGCAAGGGTCAGTGAGCAAGTACGTCATCGGCTGGAAGAAATCGGAGGGCAGCCCACCACCTGAGGAGCCCGAAGTGACTGAGTGTCAGGGGTAAGGCAGCCGGCGGCTCATCTCTAGGCAACCTTACACACTGTGGGGATTGACTAAGCACGTGTATTTTTCCCCCTGACAGAAATAGATTTTCTAAAAAGGAGTAATCTAGAAACATCTCTGTAAAACTTCTGAAATGTTAGCATTTATCTTTCTCTTTGAAAGTCTTCTCTTTCTTTGACGTTTGCATCTAAAATCAAAAGAAATCCCTGTTCTTTATTCTTATTTCCAAAAAGCTGCCTGCAATAGAAAAGTCACGGTAATGTGCTATTGACGGTGCAGCCATAGAGCCTGTAAATAAACAAGTTCAAGGACAATTTGATTCCCACAGAGTCCGTGAGTGTGTTTCTTAAATTTGGTGTGTAAGTGACATCATCAAAGGAAAAGTACTCTACCTAATTTTAACATGACTTTGGTTTCCCTTTCAGTTGTTAGGTTTTATGGAGACAGGTAGGGAGGGATGTTATGTACCTGTTTGAAAAAAGAAAAAAAGCACCGATAATCTCTTTGATAGGACATGTGGAAACTGCTACTGTCTCTTTGAAGAGACAGGTAAAGAAATCACATTTCAAGGATACAAAGCAAGGGCAGTCAAATGCATTTCGCTATTCGTTTGCTTATTTTTAAAAGGACAGCCTTAAGAAAAAAAACAAAAACAAAAACCTCCCATGCACCAAATTATGAGGTCCCCGTGTTCGGCTGTGTCCACAGGTACCGTCAACACCAGCACGCGTGGAGGGTGCACTGGGGGCTACAGTGATTTTTCAGAGAGCTCTTCTAGATCTTAAGCTTGGTTGGTAAATTAGTATCACTTTTTTCCTTAAAACATGATCCCACTTCTTAAATAGGGAGAGCCTGATACTGCTTTCTCAATTAAAAAACCGTTTTAGTGCCGAAACTAAAAATGGAATCTTCTTGTTAAAAAAAAAAAAGAACCATCATGTGAATAATTGCAGATGAGTTATTTAGAAAGGAATTTCATAGTGATGACCACCCTTTTGGACCATAAATGCAAATTCCTGATGATAACGTTGGTATTTCTGCCTCTTTGATACGTCTTCTGAGTGCTTCCCAGAAATGCATCCCAAGCCTTTTAAGTTCTGTATGGAAGCACTGTTGGAGCGGAGGGCTCTCTCGGAGAGTCAGGAAAGGGCGACAGGTGCCCATGTGGATGTTCTTCTCTCCAGAGCCCCCCAGAGTTTGTGTATTTTAACACACAGGTTTGATGGCACTGACCTTCAGTCAAAGAAAGGCAACTTCAGGGGCATTGTGAGGAAGGGGTTTGCGGATGTGGGTAGCAGAGCATCACATGAGGTCAGTGCTCGGGCCAGCCCTCTGTGTGGTGGGCCGTACCCATCCTGTGGGGGCAACAGGCACCCCCGGCCTCGTCCAGCTAAGTCAAGGGCTCCTAAAACAAGGAAACACTCCATTTAATGTGGAAGTGATGAATCTCTAACACCTGCAGACTGCAAAAACAGTGTTCCACCAGATCACTGAAAGATGCTTGGAAAAGGATTAGCCAAGTATATAGTGTTTGTGCCACAGAGGACTACAGAATATTACCATTTCATTGTACATAAAATAGAAAATCGGTTATGCCCTCCACAAGTTTCCAGTTATCCCTTTAAAATCATATTGTGGAACCTTCACTGATTGAACCTGACCCACCTCAGAAACAAAGCAAAAGCCACAGAGACTTCCAGATAACCATTGTTAATTTTGAGCATGTCTGTGTGAGTTTCTTACTCTGGTAATTTCCCAGTGAGCTGTTGCCCTGTGACACGATAGCCTTGCTTTTGAAATAGAGTCATCTCAGTAACACGTGACAGTAACACCCAGGTCATCCTCTGCAGCCTGCTGCCCTGGGCCACGGATTCCTGGAACATGACCTTGTAGGTCGTGCGGCAAGGACCGCTCACCTCTGCCCCCGGTACAGCCACTGATGATTCACTGTGTCCTCAGGAATGTTGGTTGCTCAGATTGCATTTCCAGAGTAAACCTTTCAAAGATGACTCCCTGGTTTTCTCCCTGGAAAAGAGCTGAAAACAGTAATTCTGCGAGACAGTCTTTTGTTGTCCGTAAATACATTTTTATATCCTGATAATTAAGGGAGACAGCTGCTTTCCTTATCCAAACGGCTTTGCGGAATTGCTGATAATAAAACATGCTTGGCACACGCCTGAATCGATTACTCTTAAACTTCAGGCTCCCTCGGGTGCCTCTCCCCGTGTCGCCCAAGTGAGATGTGGGGGGGTGTGTGGCTGTCTAGCCACAAGAGAAAGCCTCTCTCGAGTTTCTAAGAAACACAAGGAAGCGTGCCTGCAAAGGACATATGATAATCTCTGATGAATTATTGAAAATGTGTTTTCTGACATGGGCCTTAAAAAAAAGGGGGGGGCTCTATTTTTTCCCATCCAGGGCTTCGGGGATCTGATCTCTTTCTGAATTATTCAGAACTCTAACTTTGCAGTTGAGCTCCTTTCAAAGATGTAAAATGACGTGGGGGTCTGGCGCAGATGCAGCAACGGTGAACTGACTTAATAATTAAGCATCATGCGCATGAGTATTCGGTGGTCGAAACAGCGGATTTCAATCCTTCAGGCTACAGGCACTTGACAGAGAGCCTGACCCCTGCTCTTAATTTCCCCTCTGGTTTGTTCCACAGGCTGTATGGCGAGATGGATCTCTTGTCGGCAGCAGCTCAGCAGACCGTGGTGGGGGATGCTGCTTCAGAAACTCAACACGTGCTGTCCAAAGAAGACTTCCTGAAACTGATGCTTCCGGACAGTCCCTTAGTGGAGGAGGGGCGAAGGAAGGTTAGCGACTTCCGGGAGGCTTTGAAGTTACCAGAAATACTCAAGAAGGGTCTAAAGAGACTCAGAAGTTTCAGGAATCCCCACCCACCCGCAAGCATTCTCTCGTGATTCTACCTGTTAGTCTGTGCGTGGCTGACCCTCTTCAGGGTTTGTTGTATCGGTTAGCAGAGCGAGCCTGGGAGAGGTTAGGAAGGGCAGCTTTCCAGCATGGAGAGAGAGGACAGGGAATCTGGATATTTTCCCTTCTAATCCGGAGCTCACGCTTGTTCAAATGAAAAGAAAAAAAAAAAAATCAGGCATTGCCATGTTGACTGTGATCAGGGTAAACAGCGAGTCTGTGTGCTTCTGTCTTCCGTATAATAAAACAATACTGCAATTAACCTAATTGTGTTCTTAGAATAACACTCTAATTAGATACTACCTCAAAGCCGCTTTAATCTAATGCGCCTGTAATCATGTTCTGAAGGACCTGCTGGTGTGTGTGAAGAGGGAATCCCAGAAGAAGTCAATCATATTGATTCCCTTTTTTTTTTTCTAAACTTGTATCCAGTCGTGTATGTTGTACTGTATAAGGTTGGGTGCAGACCGTTATACAAAAAGTGCAAATAGCTTTTCTTTTTATAGGAATGAACTTCTCCTTGGCATGTGGGTCTCCCCCCCCCCCACAAAGACAAATCACCTTCTTTTCATAGTGGAAATTTTACTTTGTAGTCTGCACACATTCCAGTTACCATTCATCAGTTGGACAGGCCTGACAGAATGGAAGGAACACATACAATAGAAATATTTTTAGCCTCCTTGCTGCACTCACAAATGTAAATAGCCACTTCTGTATTTGTTTGATGCAAACATTCTGGCTTTTACTGTTGTTTATATAAAAGGAATGTGGTTCAGTATGCAGAAGAAAAAGTTGGAAAGTCAGATTTGATTTCATTTTTCTTGAGTATTGGACCACTTGCTTCTTGAGTAAGAATTTTCCTCACCCTGTCTGGGAGCTAACACACAATCATTTCAGTGGTTCCCTTAAATCCGGTTATGATCAGTTTCTATAGCTCCATTTTCAACAATCGTAATGGACTTTTGTGGCTGATGACTTTTAAGTAGACAAGAAGATTTTCCTCACTGATAGTATTTTTCTTGAACCTGTTTGCATGCCCTAGAAAGCTACCGTGTTCAGAATTAGTTTTATTATTATTTAGATGAGCCTGAACCTCCCATGCAGTTGATTGGTACAGAAATTGCCTAATCTGAAAACATAGTCATTTCAAATTAAAATCAAGCCAGCGCTATGTGTGCTTTTGGATAACTGTGCCAGAAATTGCAACCTTCTGCATTTGCAGGAGCACTGCTCTGAGGTTATGGAGGTTCCATTTAACATTTCAGAATTAATAAAGCCACGCATGTCTAACTCATGATCATATTTCACAGAATGTCAAAGGAAGAAAACATTCAAATCCAATAACTGCACCAGGGACCTGGTGCATGTGCTTAGATGACCCACACGCCTGGTTTAGCATTCCCGAGCTAATGCTCTGTGCCTGCCTGTCTGCCTAGGGAGAACCCAGAGAGCAGGGTGAGCGAGGGGTATGTGTACCCCCCGGATTTATTCCAGTCAGTTCTGTGCTTTCAACTCTTTCATGTCTGTCTTCCCCCTTCTCCCCTTACATTTAAACCCCTAGTTTTCGTTCTATGGGAACCTGTCTCCGCGACGATCACTGTACCGTACCCTCTCGGATGAGAGCATATGCAGCAATCGGAGGGGGTCTTCCTTCGGCAGTTCGCGAAGTTCAGTACTTGACCAGGCCCTGCCCAACGACATTCTGTTCAGCACCACCCCACCCTACCATAGCACGCTGCCCCCCCGGACCCACCCTGCGCCCAGCATGGGGAACCTGAGAAGTAAGTGCAGGGTTGGGGGGGGGCGGGTTGCTGAGCTTCTGTGGGTGTGGGCTCTTCAGGTCATCTCCTACAGAGGTTTGGGGGGTTTGGTTTATTTTTTAAAATAAATGTATTATTTGGTGTCTTCTTTTTTTATTATTATTATTTTTAAATATGATAAAAAGCACCAGAGTGGACATTTTCTAAAAGTTAAGCAATACCGGGGGCGCCTGGGTGGCTCAGTTGGTTAAGCATCTGCCTTCAGCTCACGTCATAAGGCTCCCTACTCACTGGGGAGCCTGCTTCTCCCTCTTCCTCTGCCTCTCCCTTCCCCCACTTGTTCTCTTTCTCAAACAAATAAAATCTTTAAAAAAATGTTAAGCAATACTACCAATTTTGAAGAAAACTGAAAACCTCATATTAAACGTTTTTATCAAGTAGTGGTCATATATATGTATAGATACCTGTGTGTGTGTGTGTGTGTGTGTGTGTGTATAGGTAAATATCTTAGCTATTAAACTCATAAAAAATATGTTAAGACCTGATTTTAAAAAGAAGAACCTATGGTACAGGAGGTAGATACTCTGGTGGGTAGCCTTCTATTTCTGTTTCTTCTTGACATTACGTACCCAGTGGCCGTCAAGGTGGTATACGGGCGTCAGGAGACCCGGGTCCTTAACCAGGCTCTCCCCACGGGCGGCTGCATGTCCTCAAGCTCATCCCTCAGCTCTCTGCATCTGGTTTCCTCCCATTTACTGCTCACAGATTGATGAGGCAATTTCTGCATAATTTTCCTTCACACCCTGAAATCTTTGATATTTATGTAGTGTCCGTTTCTTATTAATGTGTCAGAGTTTAAGGGTGATCATTTTTTTTACACTAGCTTTATTTTCTTTTTCTCAGAGTTTAATTTCTATTGTACAGAAAGAATGAGGATTTAATCAGAAATATATTCACTATCAGGGTTTTTTTTCTTGTTTCATCATAAAAAGCATTATCTTTAGAACCAATTTAAACTTCCCATCATACACATAGAAGTCTCAGGCTAAATGAAATAAAAGTTCTAATAATGCTTCTTCTGATGTGTAACCTAATTGGAAATGAACTTTGTCTCATAAAATTCTTAATCTATTTCTTTAAGTAACATAATAGCCTACCTATTATAACGATTACATTTGCCTGAATTGAAGAAACCTTTAAACTCCTCTTGATAACCATATGAAAGGTCAGATACATTCTAATAACCTAATAATTCTCTAAATGTTTTTCCTTTTTTGTAAATAGATAACTTTAATGTCCTCTTGAAAGCCTTCATAAAATCAGTGAAACTATTTTCTTGCATACGTAATTTCTTTTATTTAAAATGCTTGATGTGTGGTCATGAAATCATCCATGGCCTGTGTGTTGATGTAATTCTTCCATCCTACCCTTTACTTGCTTCCATATGAAAGATACATATCCTTTTTTTTAGCTTTACTTTTTTTTTTTTAGCTTTATTTTTTTTTAATGAATTTTTTTTTTTAGAGTAGTTTTAGGTTCACAGCCAAATTTAGCAGGAGCCTCAGGGAGTTCCCATACCCCCCCTGTCCCCCACACAGGCACGGGCTCCCTCCCGTTCAACATCCCTAAGCAGGATACATTTGCTAGAATCCGCAAACCCACACTGATACATTATCATCACTCAGAGCTCATAGTTTACATTAGGATTCACTCTTGGTGCTCTGCATTCTGAGGGTCTGGACAAAGTAAAATGACATGTACCCACCATTACAGTATCATACAGAATAATTTCGTTTCACCTAAAAATCCTCTGTGCTTTGTTGATCCCTCCCTCCCCCAGACCCCTGGCAACCACTGATCCTTTTATTGTCTCCCTTGTTTTGCCTTTTCCAGAATGTTATATAGTTGGAATCCCGCAGTATGTAGTCTTTCCAGGCTGGCTCTTATCTCCATGGCTTTTCATGGCTTGAAAGCTTACTTCTAATCTTTAGTGCTGAATAATACTCCATTGTCTGGATGTACCACAGTTTACTTATCCATCCACCGACTGAAGGACTGCATCCTTTCTTAGTATTTTCAAAGCGTAAACGCACAAGTAGGAGACAGGCAGGATACGTTACTTATTCACTTTCCAAGTTCAAAGCTGCCTTAGCTTGTCCTCATTGTCTGTTTCTCTAGGAAAAGCAGTAAGAGCGGTCCTTGCCATTTGCTCTTGAATGAAACCTCATCCGTCAATGAGACTTCTCCAATTTACTGTAACAGCTCCTCAGAAAAAATTCTCTTGGTTCAACGGGTCAAATGACAAAATGTAAACAAGGGAGTGGGCCGTAATTTGCATTGACGGGTCTGACTCCTGCACTCACCTGGTGTGGTCCTTACTTTTTATTGCCTCCACAGACTTTAGTCATCCTTCCCTTTCTGTGGTTTCAGGTCACTCAGCAGAGCAGCGGTGAGAAGATCCTGCTCTTGGAGTATATTCGAAACTGGGACAACAGATGTCTAGTGTGCGAGAAACGAGGACTGCCTGAGGTCGTCCAGTTGTTTCTCTTAGTTTCTCAGAGACTTAGCCTCATGTGAAAGCTTGGAGGGGAGGTCAGTTCTGTCCAGCTTTGAGCACTGGATGGCCAAGGAGCCACATAGGAAGAGCTAGGCAGAAACTCAGCATACATGTGAAGCTTTAAACCTCGAGCATTCCTAGCATGGGATCCTCAGAGAATCCCTAGTAGAGACCCGTTCCTAATTTGGAGGAAGTATAGTGCAGAGCAAGGGTCGGCAGCTTCGTCTCCTGACAGCGAATATCGCTGCAGCTTTTCTACGGGTATCTGTAACAATAATCACAGGCTTCTCGCTCAGATATTTTTAGCTGGTAAATGTCCCAAATTTGAACCTGTCTCTGAATCTTTCTTCCCTAGAGACTGAGATCTTAATTCAACCTGGTGAGGCAGGTACTTCACAAACACATTTTGGATGTGATTCATGCCATGATTCATGTATATTTCCTGTGAAGTCACTGAAATGTGCTGTATCATTGTGTCTTCAACTTGGAGGTATGAAACTATGACCTGATCAAGCAACTGAAAATAATTCCGAAATGTTTCGGCATTACAGTTAGGGCCTTTGTTTTCCTTACGAGTGGATTTCAGAACAAAATTTCTTCAGTGGCCCAGATAGAAAAAAATGGGGAGTGGCCCTTTGGACACACAGTTCACAGGCCAGAGAACCAGTGATATTGAAAAGCTTTCCCAGTATCTTTTTCCTCCTTGACCAGTTGGGCACCTGGCTTTATTCAGTGCAGTGCTGAGCACTGGCAGGTTCCCAACATGTTTAAAGAGAATTCCTGATTTTCTTTTAATTTATTTTTAATTTTTTTCTTCGTAAATGTTTATTATAAAAATTCTGCCATTTTAAATACTTTTTTACAAAGAAGGCTATGAATGTAATTTTAAGACAATAACAAGACATACCAATACTCTTAGATCCGCAAAACGTCATAAGAGACTATATCCTGAACAGAACTGCCACAGGTTGATTAAAAAACCCATCTTCAAGATTAAACAATATTTGAAATGGGAAGGGAACCTTCAAGAGGATACTCTGAAGGCCCTCTTTATGTAAATATTACTGCCTACTAAGAAGGCTCACATCCTTCGTGTTCCCCTGCGAAAACTGTTGCTGTTCCCCTTATTTTTCCTTTTTTTAATTGTTTTTCTTTTTCTTTTATTTCGATTCCAGTATAGTTAACATACAATGTTGTATTAGTTTCAGGCAAACAATACAGTGATTAAACAATTCTGTACATTACTCAGTGCTCACCTTAAAACCCATCACCTATTTCCCCCATCCTCCCAGCCCCCTCCCCTCTGGTGACCATCAGTTTGTTCTCTATAGTTAAGAGTCTGTTTTTCAGTTTGTCTTTTTTTTTCCTTTGTTCATAATATTTCTTAAATTCCACATATGAGTGAAATCATATTGTATATGTCTTTCTCGGACTTGTTTCGCTTAACATTATACTCTCTAGCTCCATCCATGTCGTTGCAAATGGCAAGATTTCATCCTTCTTTATGGTCAAATAATATTCCAGTGTCTGTGTGTGTGTGTGTGTGTGTGTGTGTGTGTGTGTGTGTACACACACATACATACCACATCTTCTTTATTCTTTCATCTATCAGTGGACACTTGGGCTGCTTCCATAGTTTGGCTATTGTAAATAATGCTGCTATAAACATAGGGGTGCACGTATCCCTTCGAATTAGTGTTTTCATATTCTTTGTGTAAATATCCAATAGTGCAATTCCTGGATGATATGGAGGTTCTATTTCTAATTTTTTTGAGGACCCTCCATACTGTTTTCCACAGTGGCTGCCCCAGTTTGCATTCCCACCAATAATGCATGAGGGTTTCTTTTCCTGCACATCCTTGTCAGCACTTGCTGTTCCTTGTGTTTTTTATTTTATCCATTCTGACAGGTATGAGGTGATATCTCATTGTGGTTTTGATTTGCATGTCCCTGATGATGAGTGATGTTGAGCATCTTTTCATGTGTCTGTTGGCCATCTGTATGCCATCTTTGGAGAAATGTCTGTTCATGTCTTCTGTCCATTTTTAAATTGGATTGTTTGTTTTTTTGATGTTGAGTTGTATAACTTTATATACAGATATATACAGAGTTATAACCTTATAACTCTTTATATATTTTGGATACTAATCCTTTATCAGATATGCCATTTGCAAATATCTTCTTCCATTCAGTAGGTTGTCTTTTAGTTTTGTTGATTTTTCCCCTGCTTTGCAGAAGTTTTTTATTTTGATGGAGTCCCAATAGTTTATTTTTGCTTTTGTTTCCCTTGCCTCAGAAGACATATCTAGAAAGAAGTTGCTGTGGCTGATGTCAGAGAAATTACTGCCTGTGCTCTCCTCTAGGATTTTAATGGTTTTAGGTTTCATATTTAAGCCCTTAATCCATTTTGCATTTATTTTTGTGTTTAGTGGAAGAAAGTGGTCCAGTTTCATTCTTTTGCATGTGGTTGTCCAGTTTTCCCAGCATCATTTGTTGAAGAAACTGTCTCTTTCCCATTGCATATTCATGCCTCCTTTGTCAGATTAACTGACCATATAGTTTTGGACTTATTTCTAGGCTTTCTATTCTATTCTATTGATGTATGTGTCTGTTTTTGTGCCAGTACTGTACTGTTTTGATTAGTACAGCTTGTAATAGAATTTGAAATCTGGAATTGTGAAACCTCCAGCTTTGCTTTTCTCTCTCAAGGTTGCTTTGCCTATTTGGGATCTTTGTGAGAATTTCTGGTTTTTTATGGCGATCAAAGCTCTCCAAGGAATGGTAGAAATCTTCCTATGAGCATAGACTCAAAAGAGTTCTTAAATTTCAAAAGATAAGAACAGAGCATCAACTTATGTGTGTTTCCAAATCCTGTAGTTTTGACCATGGCACCTCCCATAGGATGCCCCTTGAAGCTTAAATAGAGGGAGAGTTTAGAATAAATAAAATGAGTATTTTCCTTATAATTCAGTATTCATGCAAGTTGCTGCAGACTCCAGGAGAGGCTCAGCATGTGGGCTGTAGGTGGTAAGCGCTGCTAATAGGCAGAAGATGACCGTTGTTACAGTTGGCATTACAGAAGGCATCCATGGACCCTCAGCAGCAGGGCAGGGTTTGACTGATTCCATAGGGCACTTGTTTCTCTTTTTTCAAATGTTCTCAGTCTTCCCTGGTTTTCGGAGAGGAATTGCCAAACCCTAGCTATCTGACCGTCAGGAAGGTTCCTCAGCATTTTTAACAACAAATAAAGTCGGACTCGGTAGAGATAGGGAGCCGTTTCCGGTCGCAGATAAACAGGAAGCCATAAGATCAATGTCCGGGCTGGAGAGCAAGGGCCCGGGCATCGCTGTCTGGACATGAGCCATCCCTGGGAATCCACAAGCCACTTTTCTTTTTTGAATTGGCCAAAAGAACAGTGTGTGCTCCTGATGGAACGCTAGCTCTGAAGAGCTGGATTTGAAGTAACAGGCTTTGATACCTAAGACAAGTGGTACTTTTCCTTCCTCCTCTGCAAAACTCAGGAAGCTAGCCACTTAGAGCTGCCGTGGTGTGTACCAGCGGTGGGAGTGGCTCACTTGCCTGCACCATACCAGACCCCCGCAACCAGCCCCAGCAACCCCAGCAAGGCTTATCTGCTTGCTCACTGGGCTTCTCAAGGGCCCAGCCTGGCTCTTCCCAGTCATCCTATCCCTGGAGGCTAACATAATACCCAGTGGTCCTTGGAATGTAGAAGATGCTCAGTAAGCATCGTCTAGGTGATGGCAGCGTTGATACCTAACGTCCATTAAAAGTATTATAAAGGATTTGTGGTGGTTTGGAGTCTCAGACCAAAAAAAAGTAATTTTTTTTTTTTGGCCAATTATATAATTTTCCAAACAACTGTAAAGAAATTGAGGTGATTTTCATCATGATAATTCAGAGGAGAATTTAGGTGCTCTTACATCATTTCAGGGGACTGTCATTGACACAAAATCTTCCTGCTCAGTGACAAATGATGGATTTTGATTTAAATCCCTAGAGCTTTTCTAGCAGAACTGTGTTCTTCATCACACAGCTCCTTATCATCATTGGTGTCTCCGGGATGCCACCTCCTAAGATAGGCCCGCCCCCAACATGCCCTCAGGCTCCTCAGTCCCATCCCGCATTTTGTTTTCTTTGAAAGACTTGTCACTACTCATATTACCTTGTTTATTTGTTTATTGTCTTTTCCCCGCATCTCTTGCAAGGTTCCAGAGAGGATGGGCCTTTCTGCCTTATCCACCACTGTCCCGAACACAATGAACACAATGTGAGGCATATGGTAGTCACTTAGTAAATACATCACAGACAGGTCAGTGGGTACGCTCCAAGTAAACCCTGGGGGAAAGGAGACTTCTTCTAATCTACTGATCATCTTTGCCAGTTCCATAGTCTCCAATAAACACAAAAGTCCCGTTCACAAACCGGGGAAAAGGGGATATTAGTTTGTAATGAAGAAAGACAGGGGCGCCTGGGTGGCTCAGTCGTTAAGCATCTGCCTTTGGCTCAGGTCATGATCCCAGGGTCCTGGGATTGAGTCCCGCATCGGGCTCCCAGCTCTGCAGGGAGTCTACTTCCTGCTCTGCCTGTCTCTCCCTCTCTCTGACAAATAGATAAAAATCTTAAAAAAAAAAAAAGAAAGAAAGACCACTAACTGTATTTCCCTCCTTTTGCTCTCTGCCTCTCTGTACAAGCTGGAGGGAGTTAGCATACCCTGGGCATGCCTCTGGTTGTGAAACTTCATGCCCTGAGACCTTCCTAGATCCGGAGTCATCATGTGCTTTGCAAGTGGTCTCCACGAGACTTGCATACAGGGCAGCAGAAAGCAGAGTGGTTGACCTGCCTGCTGGGTGAATAGCTGGGTGTACTCACTCACTCGCTCACTCTGGGCTTTGGCTTCCTGGCCACCAGAATCAGATGTGTGCCTTGGCTCAATGACAGATGGCCACAGATCATGGAATTTCAGGCTGCTCAGGAATCGTCAAAGCATCCCAAGACTGTCAGTACTCCGATGGGGCTTGGGGAAGGTGGCTGAGAGCTGCCTGTGAAGGTGTCAAGCAGGTGGAAGACCGTTAGTGCCCTTAAAGGTCAAGGTCAAGGTCAAACACCACCGCTCACTCTCCGACCAGATGCCAGCCTTTCATAGCTTCCCCAAAGGGTGTGGGAACAAAAATTACAGGTGCATTGGGTTAATTATGCCCCTTACTTAAATTAATTGCAGGCTCAGACAGCCAGGTGGTCATTATTTTGATTGGTCTCATTAGGCAGATGTGTTCACAGGCAGCTGCATGCCATGTATGGGGCAGCTTCAGAAAAGACATGTCAGAGACAGTCTGGGTGAAGCCTTTGAAAAATTTGTCCTCAGATGCGTAGTGAGTTCTAACAACTAGTTTTATCACTGACATAAACACTTCCAGTCCCTAAAAGGTCCATTTGTACAAAGGACAGACAAAATTCCATGCTGGACGGCGAGGGGTTTCTGGTTTAGCCAATGATAAACCAGCTCAGTAAGTCAGCAAAGCAGTCTAACCCCCCTATTTGTGCCTAGCATGAGGAAAGACCGCCTCTTCTCTTTCTTGCCCGTCGATAATGAAAGCAAAGTTAGTCCTCCTGCATTTTTATAATAAACTGATATTTGGGGCATCTTGAACATGTGGTGCTCAGCTTACATAACTGCCTTCTCCTGGAAGCTTTTTAAACCATCAGGCTAGAGAAAGATTGTACCAAACCGTGTGTACACTAGAAGTTTGCAACACTTGAAAGGGGGAAGTAATCCTGCAGAAAACAGGAATCAATCCTGCAGCTAGTCAGACATGGATGGATGTCCTCCAGGGAAATCCGGCCTGGGAGGAAGCTGCCAGATTTCAATACTGCACCATCAAACTGCTCCGTTCTAAAATCCCTTCCATCCCAGGGCATCGCTGGCTGACCTTGAAATGAGTCTGTAGGTCATGGATTCTCTGCAAACCATCTTTCCAGCTGTGTGTCTTTTGGATGATTGCACTGTACTGTCACCCTTTTCACTGGGGGCCAGAGATCTGCTGTACGAAGTTCCCCAGCTCCTTGGAGGGGCCGCCCGCGCCCGCATTGCCATCTGACTGACGCTCTGGCTTTGTTTCTGTTTAGATGAGTTCTGGTTCTCCGACGGGTCCTTATCGGATAAGTCCAAGTGTGCAGATCCTGGCCTGATGCCCCTCCCGGACACGGCCACGGGCTTAGATTGGTCCCACCTCGTGGACGCGGCGCGGGCATTTGAAGGTAAAGACTCGCAGCCTCCAGGGCCTGGGACGGCAACGTAGGGAACATGGCTGTATTTGGGATGGTCTGAGTTATGATTTGGGATACTTGGCACATCTTTGTGGCTGAAAACTAGCAGGGGAAGGCTTGAGCTGTGACTAAATACATTTCCTTAGGGAGACGGTGCCATTTCATGAAATGAGCACTGGGCAGAGGACCCCAAACCTGAATTCCAGATCAGGCACCAGCTGTGACCTGGGACAAGTCACTTTTCCTCTTTGACCTCTGTGTTCTTACCTGGCATGTAGAAGTGAATATGCAGGACACAAATCATCTCTTTCCTCTGAGTATGATGAGGGGAACTAGAAGGGAAGGGCCTTCAGAGGGCCTGGTTTGGCGGGGCCGGCACACACAAAAGGGATCTGGTGGCTTGGCATAAACACAGATGCAGCATGATCTGCCCGACCCGAGCCCCTGGCTCTCCCTGTCTGGGCCTCGGCTTCCTCCTCCCAACAGTGTGGTCACTGAGGGTAGCTGGGCACACCCATCTCTGAGGGCCCCTCCAGCTGCCGCACCGATGTGAATTTTAGAAGGTTGAAGCTGCTCTGTAGGAAATACCTTTTTCCCAGCTCACGGGTCAAGGCAGACCCAGACAAGGAAGGTGCTTCACCTGCATCCTCAGGACTGTTGTACCTGTGGGTACGGGGGCAACGCATGACCCAGGGTTATGACTGGCCATTTGCTGGTGCTGTCCTTCTAGGATTACAGCTGCTCCTGGGGTGGCTGGCAGAACTGACAAGGGAGACAGGACCATTTTAGTAGGGCCCTCCCTGTTCGAGAATCCCCCCATGCGCCTGGGCCATGGAGTTCCGTGTTCGCGGCCGTCCCCACGGGCGGGGCTGCGGCCGCCTGAGCAGCCCATCTCTTCTCTCCTGCTCTAAGTAATCAGGATCAGTGCCTCCGGTTCTAAGCTTTGGGGGTGGGGTGGGGGGGAACGTGAAGGCTACTTGCAGGCTAATTCAGACACCTGGGATGTTTAGCTCCAGTAGGTAAGCAAAGGGAAACTCTGTTAGGAAATTTCTGCAGAAGGAACAGGCTCTTACTGCTCCCTTAATTGGAGTGAGTGTCCTTGGTTCACCTCCTTGCAAAGTACTTATTCCATGTGGAAGCCTCAGAATGCCCCATCTGCTCTGTGATGCCGCCTTCGTTCCCTTGACATTACCTGAAGTTGGTTCTAGAACCCCAGGCCCATGGCCCAGTTACTTGCTGGGCTTCCAAACTGACCTAGATGCACCCTAGCCCCAGAGAGCAGGAACGCTGTCTTTACCTCTGTCCAGAGCAACCCAGGCAGCAGGTAACAGCATTTTCTCTGGCATGTTCTGTACACACTGTTGCCTCACTGCCCCCAGGAGAATATAAGAACATCTATTCTGTCCTTCGCAGTTTTCTCCACTGCATAAATATTTGCATGGTGCTTACCAGGCTGAATTCTGCTTTATTCACTTGTCTGTGTCTTCTTATTAGGTGATGAGTATCTCAAGAGTAGGCTGCTTGTTTTATTTATCTTGTCTTTATTTATCAAGCACATGGCAAGATAACTCAATGAGAAGAGCTAGTCCTGAAGAGTATGTAGGTGTCAGATGCACAGGATACCTGAGCTGTACCAACTCAGGGCATAGTTTTTGACCTCTGGAGGTCCATTTGCATTTTATGCTCATTTTCTTAAAACAATATTTATTGGCTTATTTCTGGATCCATACACCCCCCCCCATTTCTGTCTTTGCTTGGTTCCCTTCTACCTTTTCAGAATAAAATCACTGCTTTGAAATGGATCTTTTCAGAAGACGGGCTAAGAGCAGGAAGTGGAGAAAGCAAAATGGCACACCCAATATTGACTAAGGTCTCAACCCGGGGACTCTGGTCACAGTCACAGCTCAACAGCCAGGCTGTGAGCCTTTGGACAAGTCCCTTAACTACCATAATGGCCACACTTTGGGCCAACAGTGAATGTTCAACAGTAATCCTCTGAGGTCCTTGACTGTTTGCATTGGGCTTCCTTCAGTCTTCTTGCCTATAAAATGAAGACCTTTACCAAAGAACATGGAAGGCTTCTGACAGTCTTAAACTTCCAGTTCTGCGGTCCTATTCATCTGAGAGTAGTTCTGAGCTGAAGTTAGAGTCTGGGTGGGAGTTGGCACCCACAGACAAAGGAGAAAAATCATGGCATGGAAACACCAGATAGCTGGTGCCTCGGATGCATGGCACCTGAGCCAAAGAGAGAGATCATGGGATTCTCTTTGCCAGGAGAGAGGACTTTGGTTATCCGACCTTTCTGAAGTTTCCAAACATTTACAAATTGTATTTCAAAATTGCAGTAATGTTCAGTGCTACTCTGTAGGGCAGCATACCACCTTGAGACAATAGCCCACTTAGGAAAACACAGTTGGGAATTTGCAACTCCAGACTTTTGCTAATCAGATTCCCTTCTGTCGGTGTCAGGTCCACCCTGACACGCGCTGGTGTGGTGGCGAGTGGGCATCATCAGTCACCTCAGCACTTTACAGAGAAATGTCTTCACCGAGATAACCCAGTTGCCCTGCCTGCGACTTGATCTTTTTGTACCAGTTACCCAGAACCATTTCTGAGCTAGACTAAACATGATAAAGATAGTCCAGAAAATCCCCTATGTGTCTGCTTAATTGTTACAAGCTAATAAAGGCAGTTCAGAATGCCTTACTGAGCTCAGAGCACTCTTGGAATAATGCTGTGCCCATACATCAACGTAAGTGTCGTCACATCTGAAAACAGCACTCCAAAAAATGGAATGTGTCTGCCTATTAATACCATGACCCTCGTAGAATCAACCAATGTGATTCATCCAAGCAGGTATGCCTCTTCCCCATTGATCTGTTTGTGTTCCACACCTTGGCATATGATGTATTTACCTTTTTTTAAGAGATAAAAATTGACACTGCACACGTGAGTGTAAGAATTTAGATTTTTTTTACCATACCATTCAAGAATAGAGCAGGGTCGGGGCACCTGGTTGGCTCAGTCAGTTAAGCATCTGCCTTCGACTCAGGTCATGATCCCAGGGTCCTGGGATCGAGCCCTGCATCGGGCTCCCTGCTCAGCGGGGAGCCTGCTTCTCCCTCTCCCTCTGCAGCTCCCCCTATTTGTACTCTTTTGCTCGATCTCTTGCTCTCTCAAATAAATAAATAAAATCTTGGAAAAAAAAGAGAAATAGATAAAAACCAGAACAGAGCAGGGGCTCCACACTAATCTGCCCCAGTCAGGGTTGGTTAAATACATCCAAATTCTGTTGGTACACAGAACATAATAGACAGTCTATACTGTGAGTGAGGCTTCTCCAAAGACAGGAGCATTTCCATACATTTCTGACCACAATGCAATGGAAATAGAATTAAGAAAAATAGAAAAACACAAACACAAAATTCTCAGCATTTGGAACTCTTAATATAATTCATAATCATTATTCTAGGAAGCATTCGGGAATACGAGGGCATTTTTTCTTTTTTAATAAGTGGTGATAAAAAGATGGTACCTATTAAAGTCTTTGGACTGCAGCCAGGGAATAGTCCTTAAACAAAAATGTACTGTTCTCAGAAACATTTATTTAAATGGGGGGAAAAAAAACATGAAAATTAACCAACTTAACTATACTTTAAAAAGATTCTGTAAAAGCTGTGAAAGCAAACAAAAAAGAAGGAAATCAAATAGATTTTTTGTGAACTGACAGATGAATTTTCAATGCAATTTATAAATAAAATCAATGATTGTTTCTTAGAACATTGTTAAAGCAACATAAATTTGATCAAAAAATGGAAAATACAAATGAACAAGATTAGAAATGAGAAAAGAGGTTAGCATTCACCAATACATAAGAGAAATAAAAAAATTATTAAGGAATGTCAGGCAGCTATATAGGAAGAAATATGAATAAGAATTTTGGATATTACGTGCAAGAAAATGGGACGGAGCATACAAAACTGTCAATGGCCCAAATATGACGGGTATTGAAAAGTTATCTAAAAATGTCCCCAAATCCCAAATGTCACCTGAAACTAATACGCTTAGAGTTCATTGTTTTCAAAGCTTCAAAGAAAAATGATGTCCCTGTATAAATTTTTCTTGAAATTCAGAAGCAGCCAATAATTGCACGAGAGGATTCTTTCCTGATAACACACAAGAAAAGAAAAATCCTGAGACAGTCTCAGTCATTAATCACGATATTAAGCTTAGATGAAATTCAGGAGGAGATTGAAAAGATTATCCATTGTTACTGGTGAGAGTTTAGCCAGTTTAATAAAGAAAAACTTCTAATTATAGAAAGTTATAGTAGATGAAATAATTAAAAGTTATTGTACCAATTTCCCTAAAAGGGTGTATCTAATAGAATGAGCACCTATTTCTAATAAAAATTAAGATTTGAGAGATACCTTTAAAACCTAATGAAGAAGATCTACTTTATTCCAAGTAGTTACATAATACTTAATGGAAAATGGTCTATAAGCAGGTGCCTTCAGTCCAGAAACTAAACAGGGTCATCCTTTGAGACTGTGTCCTTTCATTCTGTAGTAAAGTACCTAATATTTATCACCAATGCAAAGAAAAAAGGAATAAATTTTAAATTTTATACATATGCTTCTGTATCTACAAAATATGAAAGGTAAAAAAGAAATTATTCAGATTAGGAGGACTTGAGCACTGAAAAATGTATAGAATTGTTGAACTATTATATTATACACCTGAAACTAATATAACACTGTTATGTTCATTATACTTGAACTAAAAATATAAAATAAAATTTTAAAAAAGAAATTATCCAAAATTACAAAACAAAGTAACTAGGTAAGATATTTTAAAATATATTTTATAAGTCTTGTTTAAAAGCATTGTTAATTTTTTCAGTTATCTATTTCTGTATAAAAACCACCCCAAAATTTATGACTGGGAACAAGAATGTCTCGTGATAATTTATGTCTCATGATTCTGTGGGTTGGTTAAGTTCAGCTGGGTGGTTCTTCTGCTCCCTGTGGCTTCAGCTGGAGTCACTCAGGCAGCTGTATTCAGCTGGAGCTCCGCTGGAACTGGAACATTAAGGTGACTTCAATCATATGTCCAGCTGGGCTCTGGCTAGACCCTCTCTCCAGCAGGGCAGTTGTACTTCTTCACGTGTGACTCAGGGGATCCGATCAGGAGAGTAAAAGCAGAAGCTACATGATTTCGCAGGGCTTCCTGGTCTTGGAAGACTCAGAACATGATATCCCCCACATGCTGAAGGCCAGCCCACATCCCAGAGGTGGGAGGTGGGCTCCGCATCTTGGTGTGAGGGCTGCCATGTGCACATAACCATGTTTTCGGACAGTCTTCCACCAGAACAGTAACAAAGGGCATTTAGCTATATCTGAAAGATCAGATTATATATTCTTTGGAAATTAAGGCGTCATTAGAGTTAAAATTCGAGAAGGCAAAGGACATTTCAGTAACTGAAAAGTCCTAATATATGTAAAGATAAGAATGGGTAGGAAGCTTATAGTAAAGATGCTGAATCAATTGATTTCCTGAGTTAATTTGCAGATTTCGTACAATTTCAATTCAGATATCTAAAGGATATGTTAAAGAGCTTAACTGCATCCAGTTGGAAATAGATGAAAAACATTCCACAAAAAAAGTCTCCTGTAAATCAATAATAATTACACAGCATAGTAGTGATTCAAAAAAATAAAAATTAGTCCTTTTGGAGAAAGAGGGAGAGCCCAGACCAAAAACTGGAATAAAAGTTAGAGTTAAACAGGAAAGGAATTTATATACTCCACTTGGATTTAGGATTTAGGAAAGTCAGTTCTAGAAACAGTAAAGTAGGATTACCATTTTAGAAGCAAGGTAATGCTTTAATTATGAGGTAATGAGAGAACATACAAAATATGTGGCCAGATAAAAGTATTTAAACACTTAGATTTTTATGAACTTGAAAGGGAACATTTAGATAAATGGGAGTATGGGGGAGGATTTGTAGTAAACATGATAGGGAAAACCAGACTATCCCAAGTGCGTGGAGGGGCTTAACCAGCAAAAAACACCAAATCCCTGATAAACAAGCGGTTGAGGCATACGGACGCACAGTCCACAAAAGTAGAAATACAAAATATAAGTATTTGAAAAATGTTCAATCACACATGTAAATTCAAAATGATAATGGGCTACCAGCTCATACCTCTGGAAGATGAAAAATGGCCCCACACTCTGGGAAACCCTGAAGAATACTCACAGCTGGTATCATTACAAAGATAAAATGATCCATCTTTTTGTGCAGTATGACAATATGTAGTTAGAGCCAAACGGTGGACCCCCCCTTTGATCAGAAATCCAATTCCTGAGAACTTGCTTACTGGAAATAAGCAGATATAATCAAACTCTGCCCGTCAGACCAAATGTCAGAACATCGGCATCTCCTTCATAGGCCTGTGAAGGAGAAGGTAAGTCAAGGACAGCGAGCTCATGCCCTGGACTCCGCTCTTCTGCGATAGCTAAGTTCAAAAAATGGGCGGAGTCACAGTTCAAGTGTGTTTTAGTGTGTGCAGCCCTCTTGTTTGTCAGGGGCGAGATGTGACCCTTTGTGCCTGAGAACTCCTCAGTGATCTGTGCGATACAGTAAGATCATCGCTTATTGGCCTTGCAAGCATCATTCCCTTTATTAGGTGGAATAATGTAAGGTGTGGGTGTGGCAAGTAATATATATATAGTAGAGCCCATCCCCCACAAGTATGGGCAAGGGAACAAACCCAACCAGAAAAGCTGGCTGTGGGGCCAGTGGTAAAGCTGGGGAAGGGAGTCTCTTGGAAAGTGCTAGAATTTAAAGCAGTTCTCATTTATCAAAATATCACCAGTAGGCAGTGGGTGGTGAACATCCATTGAATGGATTGATGTTTTAAGTGCAAACAGGCTTTCAAAGGTGAAATCACAAATGAATGATGGGAGACTGGATTGCTGCGTCCCGCAGCCAACAACAGGCCAGGCTTCTTCTCCTCCCCTCTGGATTTCAACCCTTTGCAGTTGGTGGTGACAACCACCATCTTCCCACAAGCACGAGGAGGTGTGCATGCCCTGAGCGTGTGTGTGCAAGACACGTGCAGAGTCAACAGCTCGTTCATCAGGCCCCACTGTGGGAGTGTTAGAGTCAAATGTGTTGTCCGAAAAAAATACAAGTTTATATTTTTAGTCTATTAGGCTCCGTATGCCCTTGGTTTTTAAACAGAGAGTAATAAGCCTAATTTTTTACGATGAGCACTGTTTTCAATTGTGAAGTGGCAGTTCAACCTTGATAAAGTCGCTGAAGTTACTGGTACTTGACCACAGAGTGTGTGTGTGTGTGTGTGTGTGTGTGTGCACGCACACGCACGCATGTACAAGCATAAAGTAACATAATTAGTTAAAAAATGGAAAAGAAAAATGCTATTAAGATGAAAAATGCAAAGTTAATTTAATATAGTAAATCAACTTAAATGATCTCAAAACTAAGGAAATTGTCTCGGGCCAGCAACAGTAGCTGTTTCTTAAATGAAGCATAATCCCAGCCCTTTTCTTTGCTCATTACGGCAAGGCAGACTCTAGACCATTATCTTGCAGCATTTATGAACAGGCTGCAAAAGGCTTAAGCCAAAGCATTTATGTCCAAAGTGCAGTGTAACCTTTTTATTTTTCTTTCCTGGTTGCCAGTTAAGTCAGCTTTCCACGATCTGATAAGCCCAGTGCTCGGTACCAGTACCTTTAATTTGCTACATGGAGCTACAAAGCCCCAGCTTCTCTGCCATTTATAGTGATGTGGTAGAGACACGTTAGAAGAGCTTTGTGGATGTGGGTTCGGTTAGATGGAGCCTCACACTTGCATGGCCTTTGTGGCCCCTATCCAGTGCATATACCCTTCTCCTAGTTTCATGCCCTCGGCAGACAGGACTAATCCATCAGAGCCCTTCTCCTCCCTCATGCGGGCTTGGCCTTCCTGATCTCAAAGTGCTCCAGGCTGCCCATCTGGGCCACGGGAGTTACTCCCAGGCAGCTGTTTTGCCAACTCAGCTCTAGATTGATGTGGAATATCTCGCTGACTGTTCATCCTCCTGCATAGTGCCAAATGCACTAACAAGAACCTGCATTGAAATAAGGTTTTCTAAGATGATTTAAAGGGGTGGAGTGTTCCGTGTGTACGCCGTGCCCCATGTGCGCCCCCCCCCCAGCCAGATGTTCTTGCACGGAGAAGAATGGGAAAGGGAAAGGACTAACAGGCTGTCTGTGTAGATTGTGGGTGACTGTGTCTGCCACAGTCACCGTTTACATGGAGTTCATGCTCCCCTGCCTGTCTTCTTAACAGTTTCGTCTGTGCCACTTGGTTCAATGTCAGTAACTACTAGGTCACTGAATATTTATCATCACAGAAATAAACTGTGGAAGAATAAAGCTTCCACTGGAAACTGTCACTAAGGTTAGCTACTTTACAGAGCAGTTAAGTGTCTGGACTTAATCAAGCAGTGTTCTGTTTGGATTTCAACCTCCCAGCTTTTCAGATCCAGAGTGAAATCCTCTTCGTGAAATTACACTGTTGGCAAAACTCCCCTTCTGGCTTCCTGCCTCCTGACCGGTAGGACCTTGTTTCTCCCCAAGGAATGCTTGAATGACTGCCAGCAGCAAGTTCTGTTTCTGTCAAATATGGGGATATTTTATCAATTAAGGTAAAAATAGATGGAGCAAGCGAAGACGTTTTCATCCAGAGATTTCGGCTAGACCATCAGACTCAAATATATTAAGAAAGATGGAAACTCAACCAAATTATCCCTGGATTGCATAAAATCTGGATGAGTCAATAGAACTCTTTTAAAGAGTGAGAAAACTAAATTCTTTATCTGTTTTGACCTTCCTTTTTTGTCAGTAAATTTACTGTAGAAAAAAATAAATCCGCTGTGGTTTTTTTTTTTTTTTTTTTAAGTGTGAGGCATTATTCGGGATCATCACAGAAGAGAGGGTTCTCTTGGATGTCATGGCAGCCCCAGACCCTCCCACCCCCACCCCTGGAGCTGCTCAGCCCCTGGCCAGTGTGCCCTATGATTCCTGCCCCCACCTCTGCCATTTACATCCTGTTCTGTGTAGAAGCAGGCAGTACCCAAATTGTGCCATTAATCTTAATTAAATTACAAATCGTCTCCTCATATGCACAAATCCTACGAGTCAGTACCAAATTGGGAACGTGGTTGTCTCTCAGGAATACATGGTTACAGAATGCCCCATCATCTTGTAGGTTTGAAGTGTGGATGACATGCTTAAAGTTTTATAGACCTACTGGTTGAAGGACATCTGTGTACCTGTCACAGATGTTGGGAAATCTGATCTAGGAAAGCGAGCTGCAAGGCTGGAGAACGCCCTGCGGTCATGCAGGGTGCTCAGCACCACTTCCTAGAGGGTTCGGGGCCCCTGGTGGGAGCTCCCAGCACAATGCCCGCGGCGTTCCAGCTCGCTTTCCTTCATGCGCCCTGGCAGCCTCCCCCATTCCTTCTAATTAACAGGAAGTGCAAGACCCTCCATAAACCAGACAAGCAGGTAGCCTCATTAGGAGACTCGTCTAGCAGCCAGAGGGAGACAGAGTGGGATAAATTAAGAACAGAGCACCCCTGATGCGGACTTGAGTGCAGTTTCTCAGCCATTAATCAAATCATATGAAAAAGACACTGCAGCACTCATACACCTGCTGTATCCCTTGGATTCCAACTGTAGATGCATATGTGTGCTCAGGCACCAAGGAAAGAGACACCAGGGAATGGGGGAAGTGGATAATTAGATATATTCCCGGTTCTCACCTCCACCTCGTTCAAACGCGGGACTGTTTTTCTGCATGTCATTCAGCATTTCTGGACCGATGCTCTCGGGTGAGTGTTCGGCCCGCAGAGCTGGGCCAGGCTGGTGCCTGTTTCAAAGATTATCACACTCCCTTTCCTGCCCTAGCTCGGGAAACGTTGAATGTGAAGTTACTGGTGCCAATAGAAATGGCCTGGTGCCAAGCTAAGGCTGGGTAGTCAGGCTGACCATTGTTAGCACGGCTGTTTCTAGTAAGATTACGAAGCTAAACTCGCTCACCACCCCACTTTCACATTCACGGAGTGGGTCGTTTAAGCAAACCCCAAATGGTCTCGTGTTCTTACGGCTGGACTCGCCTGTGTGAGGCACGCCGCTTCTCTTCATTGCACACACGTGTGTGCATCCAGCCAGGACCATTACACGTGCAACGTTGAACCACATTGCTCGGCATCGCATGTTATTGGCTGTCGTGGGCCACGCCTCATCCAGCTCGACGCGCGCACAGGCTCTCCGGGACCCCATTATCTGAGTCTTGTGTGGGCCCCAGAGGATTCCAGGTGCATGGAGATACCACTGTTCATAGGAAATTCTAAATCTTATTTCAGGTCTTGACTCAGATGAAGAACTTGGGCTGCTCTGTCACCACGCGTCCTATCTCGGTGATTGTCCGGGGCTGACCACGGGCTCTGGATGTTCTGTAACCTTTCCTTTTTATGTCCCGTGTCTGCACGTCTGCATGGTTCTCTGAGCTCGGAGGGTTGGCACGCACAGGGGACGTGGGTCCTGGCTGCTGTGTCTCCGGGATGCTCCCCCCGACCCCGGGGTTGGGGCCCCCTCGCGGAGGGGTCCGTCTCCTCTGTTCTGTTAATCAGCCACATCATCCTGCGACGCCATTATTTTGTTATTTCGTGGCCAGCCGGCAGCTTTGGCATTTCTTGGGATGTGGAAGGAAGAAAGCAAATTGGCTCTAGCAAATTGAGGATCTGCTGATTGTCCCCGTGGCTGTGATGTGCGCATGCCATACAGCCCCCGAGGACAGCCAATCCTGATGCTTTCTGATTGTCAGCAGCTTGCCTGAGTTTGTTTTTCTTTGTTTTGTTTAAAACAGGGCAGTCACTGATTGGGGGGGGTGCGGGGTGGGGTGTTTGGGGTTAGTGACCAAATTCGCTTCCACAAACATGGCCCGGCGGCTAGTACTCAACTTCCTTGGCGTGTGTGTGTGTCTTCCCTCCTCAGACCAGAGAGTGGCGTCCTTCTGTACTCTGACCGATATGCAACATGGGCAGGACCTGGAAGGCGCACCAGAGCCGCCTTTATGTGTAGACCCAGGCAGCGGCAAAGATTTTATGGACACAACTGGGTATGTGAGGCCCTGGGGAGCCCCCATCCCCTCCTCTCTCCCCAAGCCCCTAAGTAACAGGTTCAGCAGAGCCCCAGGCCACCAGGAGATCACTTCCAGCCTGCGGCCCCCACTTGGGTCCTTCAGGATCCAGATATGGGACTGAGTGGGGCCACCCTTGCTCCCTGCCCCGCTGGGGTGGGCGGCTCTTGGTAGCAGAAGTGCTCTGCTGTGGGCGGTCCCTGCCTGCTAAGACATGCCACCCCGTGCCCATGGTGACGAGGCTCTGTGACAGAGAGTGGGAGGGTGGCAGCTGGGCTCCACGTCTGCCAGTAATTGCTGCCACAGCCCCGGACGGACAGGGACCTTGCTGATCAGTGTCTCGCTGCCAGGCTGCACGTGGGCACCTGCCAGGGGCACAGCTCCCCCCCGAAGCCTGGTCCTTGACCCCGGCCTCAGGCAAAGGGACCGTCTCCTTCCCCTATATTCTTGACATGTTTGTCACCCACAGAGTCTATATGCTTTACCTAATTGCAACTTTTATATGAACTCGTGTGACCATTAACTGGGCCATTCATCTTGGTAACGAGCTTCATGATATTTTCTTGACAGAGAAAAGCAAATTGGGGAAATCGAATCTATATTTGGTTCCCAGGACCTCAGTGGTCTGCCTAGTCTCAGTTGGCTAAACTGATTTAGATCATCTATCTTCTGGGTTGTGTGTGTTTGTTTGTTACCAACATATAAGCCTGTAGAGATTCTGAATCCCTTTTTAAATCAACAGAGACCCAGAAGGGGTTTTCTACCAAAATACTGTATGTTCCCTTTCCATATCTGGCATAATATTATTTATTTCCTCGCTGGACTCTAAGCACATGAAATAATTCTTTGAGTGAAAACTTTACCAGCAAAGGTACTGAGTGTTGTATCTTTATCTCCGTGGCCTTGAGTCTTTGTGATTCCGCCCTTCTTCTTTAGGGAGCGGTCTCCATCCACACTGACCGGAAAAGTCAATCAGCTGGAGTTGATTCTTCGACAGCTGCAGACTGACCTTCGGAAGGTAAGGGGATCTGTTACAGTCGGTCCTCAGAAGTCTGTCTTGCACAATCACCCGCTTCTAACCAGTAGAGATAAGAATGAAGACACTCAGGAAAGATAACCCTCCTAGTCAAAGCCAACAATAGATAGAAACAGAGACCCCTAAGGTCTAATTCTCCTTTCTGGCCTCCAGCTCATATTTTTCACTCCAAGGGGAGCCAAGGGGTGCAGGAAACAGGACTAAATGAGGGTGAGCCCTCTGGACGGTCTTCAGGACGAGGTAGAAACATACAGGCGACTAGCATTTTTTGGTTCGGTGAGGGATCAGTTGTACCGACTATTTATGAGCTGACCTAAGAGGAGTTAGTTGCTGCCAGAAAGCCTGTTCTCCCCAAGCTATTGTATTCCCACTGAGTCGGCTACATGACCCTCACAACTGCTGCTCTACACCCTCCACGTCCAGGTGTGCGTGGTCGGTCCCCATTAGAAGTTAACTAATTCATTCCTCAAACCTTTGCTGAGCCCTTGTTACCCAGCACTGTGCCGGGTGACCGTCGTGCTGTTCCTGGGAATGGAATGGAGTGTGCTAGCAGGAGGGCAGCAGGGACACGTCACAGGAAGGGTTTTGTTACTGCTTTGTTTGTTGAAGAAGGGAGAAAACTGCAGCTGGTGTCAATGCTGGTGGAATGATCCAGTTGGGAAGGAGAAAATGGTGGGGGGAAGAGTCGGAGGGTTACACCCTGACCTAGTGCACAAGGCGGGGACTGGCCTTGATTCAGAGTGGAGACAGTTTACATAGAGAGCAGAGTAGAACAGGGTGTGTGTGTGCATGTGCACGCACGTGTATGTGTTTGCACACGCGTGCATGCATACATACATTCACACACACGTAGTCAGAGATAGGTCGGCAGAGTTCCCCTCTGATGGTTTCTTTTTTCCAGTCATGAGCTGAGAGTGAGTGGTGGTGGGAAGGAGGAGGAAGGGTTTGAGGTCAGAGGGTAAGGTGCAGAGTAGTGAGTAAATGCACTAGGTGATATTTGATAGGATTTGCCAAGCAAAGCTGAAGGTACATTTGAATTTGCAGCCTCAGTTAAAGCGATCGTCTGTTGGCAGAGTTGGTGTTTCTCTCCAGCTTGGATGGCCACCTGTTTGCCTGGGGAGGAGAGGTTCCGAGATACAGAATCTCCAGGGCTAGAACCGGAAATGTCCCAAGCAAACTGGGACATCACCCTGCCCCCAGCTGTAGGTGTAGGCCAGTTGGAGAGTTGAATGTAAGAATTGAGACAGGAAGTCAAGACAACGAGAGAGAGAGAAAGAGACAGAGCCCCGGGCGTATCTATAGGATGGGATTAGACTGAGGGACCTAGAGTGTAAGCTGGGTGAGGCGACATGCTGTCACAGCAGGAGACAGTGAAACTAAGGTAAGCCTGGTGCATTAGATAATTACTGGAGGAGTGGATACTGGAGAGACGATTCTAGAAGGACAAGAGGTGGCGGTCCGGAAATGGGAGGCTAAAGCAGGAGCACACTGCTTTTTATGGGTAATGGCAAGGTACAAGAGGTGGCTGTGGGAGCAGGGGTTGAGGAGGGCTGGGTTTCCAGATCACAGAGAGGAAGTGGTGGAGAGGCTGGATTGGATTTGGAAACATCAGCACACATGACAAGTGGTAGGGGAGAGAAGAAAAGCGAACCACATTCTATGGTCCTCCGTGAGTGATGGGAGGGACTGGAGACAGCGTAGATAATTGCAGTGAGCAGGGGTGGCAGGTCCTCTAACCTGAGGTCGCACTTCTCAGAGGAGCTGAAGTTTCAGGGAAGAAACCCCCTGAGTACTGCGAGATAAGCTGTTTGCCAGACCACCAGGCCTCAAGTCTTCCCACTACAGGCAGACACTGTCTCTCCCCTCAGTGAGCAGCCGGGGAAGCAGTGTGCTCAGGAGAGAGCCGGGATTCATCTAGAGGCATGAGGATGAAGGGATTTTCAGGGACGAGGTTGACCGTTTCCAGGGTTTTCAGGGCAGAGTCCCAGTTGCACGGGTCACAACGAAAGGGGTGAAGGGGTCTTGGAGAGGCGGGCCGCTGAGTGGCTTCGGGCACATGCGATGCTCGGAGGCACGCTGGGAGAGGGGATGTGCCGGGCCCGCGTGTGACGCCGGCTGTGTGCACTCTTCCCAGGAGAAGCAGGACAAGGCGGTCCTCCAGGCCGAAGTGCAGCACCTGCGCCAAGACAACATGCGGCTGCAGGAGGAGTCGCAGACGGCCACCGCGCAGCTGCGGAAGTTCACCGAGTGGTTCTTCAACACCATCGACAAAAAGTCTTAACCCGGCCCTGGCCCGCGGGGGGGAGCCTCGGGGAGACGCCCCGCACCCCCCCCCCGGAACTTGCCAACGCGTGGTTTCTCAGTGTGCTTGCAGCCAATTGTAGATGTTTTTGCCGTCCCACCCCGTCTAGCACCATTCACCCCCGCAGGGTAGGGAGGCGACTCTTTCCTTGGAAGCCATCTGGTGACAGCAGAGAGGACAGCGAGGCCGTGCGCACATGAATGTAACTCCCGGTGTCGAGATGAATGTAAACCCCGGCGTCGGTTGGGGCCTCTTTGTGTCGGACTCCACTGCCCCGGTGCTCAGGCGCGGGCATACCTCAAGAGGGGAGAGAGTGGGGCTTCACGTCCTATGGATCAGGTGACCTGGTAGAGATGGTAGAAGCAATTGACCATAGTTTGGGCTTTAGTATTGTAACATAAACCCGGAAACAAATAATCAGACATATACTTTAATGTTAAAGGTGCTCTATTTTTTTGGATGTATAGTAGTTTTATTTCTCACAACCACATTATCATAGCAATAAGAAAGAGGCATAGTTAACTAGTGAGAGAAGCCGTGTGGGGAAAATTAAAAAACAAAAAAAGCACTATGTCTTGAACACTAGTTTGAATGCAGTTCATTTAGAGACTTATTTATTTGCAGGAGCAAACGGTGCCTGAATATTAACAGTGTTCTGATTGAAAAAAAAAAACAGATACATATGCCTTGTATATGGCTCAATAAGCAGTCCCTTCAACTCTTAGTTCACTGTGTATAGTTTAACGCTCTGCTGAGAGTAGCGCACGCCTGCTTATGTCCTAGAACCTTCTAGAACCTCCCGTCGGCGGGAAGCCAGCAGAATCCCATGTATACAATGCCAAATTTGTTTATCTTTGTACAGAAGCTTTGATGAAGTGTCTTGTATTTAACGCCCTTATTTAAGCTTATTTAACCTTAAATTGTTAATTTTATAAACTTTGGTTTAACCTGCACTACGACGAGAGAGGTGTAGGTAGCAGCAAGCTCTGGAAGGCCGAGCTTGCCCGGAACAGACTGAGAAGCAGGGCGGGAAATTCTAACAACTGGATGCTGCTAGTAACAAGTCCTTTGTATTGCTTTACCATTTTTAACTGTTCTATTTGAGATGAACATACATTTTGCTTTTTTAATAAATGTTCAAAAGAGGCCACGTCAGTCACGGTGTTGTCAGGTGAATGTAGATTTTTAGCATCTCTGTGTCAATAATTTGAGTCTATGGGAATTTGTTCAGGGTCCTTAAGTATCTTAATCAGCACTGAATCCTGCTTTGCCGCCTTCTCATTGAATCGCGGACTCATTCGAAGGAAAGGGTAACTTGTATTAATAGCTGCTGTGTTCGACACACTCCCCTCTGCACATTTCATCGGCAGGATTCCCATTGTTACAGCTCAGGAAACTGAGGCTCAAGTTAAATGATTTACCCCAGCCAGGAATTTGGTGTTGCTTACAAGAAGATACAGAAGGCAAAAGAGTAGGAATTTGAGAAATAATTGGGAAGAGGTAAACTATAAATTTGAATCAAATGTAGGATGAAGAAGACACAGAACGTGGGCCCAAGTGGGAAGGGCGGAGCCCCGGTAAGGTACAAAGTTCTCAACCTTCTGAGAACAGAAATTATACAAAGAATTTGGAGGAAGGAAAGTGATTTCTAGAACTTAGCCAAAAGGGATGTCTTTCATGGGCTGCACCTGAGAGGTGTCCTGAAAATATTCTTAACGTTCCTATACCTGATGTAGAAGTAGGCTTCCTAAGGCTGTTTCCTGAGGCCACCCCGTGACCAATACGGGTGCGCTTCCAAAATGCCTCTAGTGAATGCAGTTTTTCAGGGAGTCAGGACGTTGTGGACCAGACAGAGATCTTCCCTGCCCCCTTTCTTTCCTGTCACTGTGTGCCAGACACTGTGCCAGAAGCCCAAGAGCCAACCAACAGGGGTCAAGACCTGGTGGGGCCTGTCTGCCTGGGGCATGCAGTCTATGTGGGGGGACAGACATAAGATTATTTCAGAATGTGAGAGGCAGAAATAAAGAGTGCCTGGGATGGCTTCCTTAAATAAACATTATAACAACTGACATTGTTTGGATGGGTCCTATGTGCCAGGCACCAACCTGGCCCTTTGTGATATCTGCAACAGCAGCCTGTGAGGTAATTATTACATGCACTCCCTCTATACAAATCAGGAATTGAGACATGGTGTGCTCATGGGAGGCCCCTGTGGGGGGGAGACTTTGAAGTTGGAAAGAAAGCCAGCCATGAGAAGCTGGGGGAAGAATATTCTAGAAAGAGGGGACACAGAGTTCAAGGGCCCTGAGGCTGTAGAAAGTCAGGATGCGCGGAACATAGGTAGTAATGGGGAAAGTGATAGGAACACATTGGAAAGATCGGTGAAGCCAGATTATTAAAGAATTTTAAGCTGTGGTAGAGTCTGGATTTTGTTCTAAGTCAAAAGGAGGCTGTTGAAGCAGGAAAGAGCAAAATAAGATCTGTGTTTTAAAACACTATTAGGAAAATGAATGAATGAATGCGTGAATGACTATTTGGACCTCTGAAGGAGAAAGGATCACCTAGGACAGGCATCTGCAAACTTCTTTGTGGAGACACGTACTTAATATTTTAGAGCTTGGGTGTCACATTCTATCTCTGTTGTATATTTTTAAATTCTGGTTACCCCTGAAAGCTGGAAGATCACTCCACCCTTTGCTTTTGGGCCACCCACCAGCATAGCTGACCAACCCCTGGGATAAGAGAAAGAGTAGAAAAGAGAGACCAGGGGTACCTGGGTTCAGGTCGTTGAGTGTCCGACTCTTGGTTTCAGCTCAGGTCAAGATCTCGGGGTCATGAGATTGAGCCCCACATCCTGCTCCCTGCTCTGTGGACACTCTCCTGGACATTCTCTCCCTCTGCGCATCCCCCTGCACTCACTCGCTCTCTCCCTCTCTCTCTCTCCCCAAAATGATAAAATAAAAATTAAACAAAAAAAAGGAAAAGAGAGGTCCCGGGGAGAGGTGGGCACAGCTACAGTGGCCCGGGAAAGGTGGAGAAAAGTAGGTGAGTCACCCTTGGAAGCTAGAACCCACAGAACTGCTGATGGGTTGGAGACAGGAGGGAAAGTTTTGATTCAGAGAAAATAAGCCCTAAACTTCAGAAGAAAGGATGGACTCCATGTTCATCAGAGAGTTTTCCATAAATCTGTCCAACTTTCAATAAAAGCTTGCCAGCAGGTGGTCCTCGGCAAGGGCCTGAGAGCATCATTGACCAGCAGTGGGTGCGTGTGCTACGGAGGGCAAGAAGCAGACAGAAATGTTGACATTGTTTAGAAAAAAGACAGGAATCTGACCAAAACCTAGCTGAATGGAGAGCAATCCCACCTTCCTAAAGGGAACCTGCAGACAAAACCAGAAGGTATTTTCTGAAGAAGTACTTCTCAGGCTTCACTAGCATAGGACTGAATCATCTCTCAAGTCTGCCCCTAAAGGGCCATGCCAAAGAATGGCCGAAATGATGTTGGCCTGTTAAACTTTTTTCAAAGGGGTGCTGCCCGCCAACAGCCAAGCCATAGAGAAATCTCCTCACGCTCCTATAGTATAAGTGGTTTTGGGCAACTCGGCATCCTAGTTACAAGATGTACCCTTTACCAACTAAACACGTTGACTTTCTGGAACATTCACCAAGTACAAACTAATTAAATATTGGAATATATCCACTAAAATTATTTTTACTTTGGAATAATTAATATCCAGCAGGTTTTTTTCTAACCATATGGAGTGATCTATTATGTATTAAGGCCAGTCAACTATGTGACAGAGCTAATTTGTATTTTAGAGGCTTCCATCCTGCTATTCTCTGTATCAAGGTTTAGCATTAAAAATGCAAGTTAAATTTGGGAGGGGCATGATCCCAGTCCTGCCTTTGCTGATCTCACAATTCTCTTTTGAAATGCCAGGAGTCTGTTGTTCTGATGGCACATTAAAATGCAGAAATTGATTATATGTCAGTAACCAAAGTCTTCATCAAACTCGAAGCCATAAAACTAGAGCTTCCTGTCTACAGATTCAAAGAGATATCTACAAAAAAAACAGTAAGAATAATGTTCTTGAAAGATTTCTTCGTGAAGAACTATAACGGGTTAATATTGGAATACCAGGATATTAAAATAACTTGCTCCTTGTATAAAAATATGAGTCTGAGAGACCTGGAATTGTGGATTAGAACGAGAGCTGACGTAAAATTTAGACTGACCAGCCATGAATTCCCTAGTTTTGGAGAAACTGTGAACATAGCCCCTTGAAGAATCAACTCCACTCTTGTTTCCAACCAGGTGGAAAGCATGTCACTACCAACAAGCCGCCAACTTTATGGCCACCCTCCTCACCACTGGAGTCACCGTGAAATACATTTGGGCAAAACTTTGTAAGAGGCAAAGGCCCACCACTTCAAGTCTCAGCTTCTGGAGATTATTAAATAACCTCAGATCCTCTGATGTCAAGCCAATTCAGAATTTCCAAGTTGGGGATGGGGGGAGGGACGAAAGGAAGTGATACAGATTTTTACAGATGCTTTGCTCCTTAGAATTACTGGTAAGGGTAAGTTGCAGGTCGCTTGAGTGTTTGTGGACTTGATGCTTAAAAATTTTAAACCACTCCCCTAGATCTAGTGTACACAGTTCAGGCATGCTACTCCGTAGTGGAAAAGAAAGTAAATAGAGTTGACTGGGTTTCATTCAACACCTGCTTAGAGGCAGGTGGGAGGTAAATGTGTTTGTTTATGCTCCACAGGATGGAAAATGGCAAGAAACCTGTCCAAATCCAAGGCATGCATTAGGTTTCTGACCTGTGACCTCCAAACTAACCCAAAGACCAAGCTTGCGGGCTTGTCAACAATAGGAATTAGGCAGAAGCTTAAGCACAAAGAAAAGTCCCGTTATGAATTTTATAAAAGGCTTAAATCATCACCCCCAAAGGTGACATTCTTGCATGTTTAACATGGAAGATTTGGGTGCTTGTAAGTTACCTTTAAAAAATCCTTTAGGCCCTTCTCGTTTATCTTAATATCAGAAAATGCGCTGCCCTCTTAAATCCTTACGATCAAGGTTTTGGTAAAGCGATTTGCAGACTCTGAAATACACCAGCTTCTGGTTTTCATCCCTAATATCAGAGACCGGCCTAATATGTGCAGAGCAGCTTGGTTTTTCAGAAGAGCAAATTAAAAAAAAAATCAGCTCCCTTGACATGCAAATGTCCTTTGGCTGCTGAACTATAGCCGAGTTATTAAAGAACAAAATTAAGGGTTAGACTACCAATATCCTGGGCATCAATACCCATCGATCGGACGGTTAGGCACGGGTGATGTTGTTGTTTGAATATCAGCTGCTCTCCCAGCCTCCTCACATGCAGTGAAATCATTATGAAGTCTGTGCTCAAGGGGGATTCAGAGTCGTAGCATTTCAGTAAATTATCTGCCTCAACTGCTGGCTGAGAGAATAGCTATAAATACACATCTGCAGATGGAGATTTCAGGCCCGGGCAGTCTCCTCTATCACTGTGCATAACAGAAATAGGGCCTGGGCGTCTGGGTCCTTGCCCCTCTTCCCCACAACCGAGATCAGTGATAGGAAACAGAGGGACCTAGCTGAATGCTCCATTAAATTGGAATAATTAAACACGGCAGTCATGTGCTCTTCCAGGATCCGATTAGACACCTTGTAGAAGTCATTACAGAACCCCATCTGGGCTGAGGGTTTGCCAAACAGCAGGCGGAGACTCACAGTTCCCACTTCCATGACTCCAGAATTCCAAGGCTGGGCATTCTATATCCCTTTAAATTAAATACTTGAGAACCCAAGTAGCACTATTCCAGAGAGAACCACTATTCCCTGCAGCAGGGCACCAGAGCCAGTGGGTTTAGCCCCTCAGCTTCTACTTGATTCTATTTTGTTACTACTCTTGAACTATCGGAAGGCCATTGCTCAGCCAACATTGTCCTAAAACCATTTCATTTCTGAACGGCTGCGCAAAGTGGAGGCCTGGTAGGGACCCAGGTAAAGAGACTGGTGTATGGGGCCACACTGTTTATACTAATCCCATTGAGATGAGCTCTGAAATCAAGCGTTTCTCCCTAGTTTAGCAGATCTTGTTCTGTTCTTTCAAAGCAAAAGCCTCTTCAGTGATTTGCCCTGAAATGTACAACTGAACTAAACTTGACTGCCCTAATTATCTCCTATCTCATTGTTTGTGTGAGGATCATTCCTGCCCTTGACTGATTTCCAAATGCAAAATTATATTGCTTAAATATTATCCAATAACATAGCCACATGTGGGAAGACGTCTACAAGAATCCTCCCTTCTTTTGTCCAAAGAACCAATTTGGGTGCATGAACTTCGTTCTCCCATATAAATACATTATATTAATGGATGTGAACATCGGACTTATGGATGTACATTTTATTTATAAAGGTTTTTGCCAGTATAAATGGCCATTTTCAATATTCTTGCTTGGAAAATCTGACTCCTCCAGCCCTCCTGCAGTAACCCTTGGCTCTAGTAGAAATCTGTTGCCTTTATTCTTCCCTGAGACTTCATTGTGCATGGCCTTGTTCCTCCACAGTTTTGCCTTGCGATGAATTGATTATAAAGGAATGGACACTTGGAAAAAGTGAGTGTTGGTGACAATGGGAAGAAAGTAGAACTCTTATGTGCTGTTGATGATGATGGGGAATGGTGCAGCCACTGTGGAAAACAGTATGGTGCTTCCTAAAAAATTCAACCTAGAATGAGCATCTGACCCAGCAACTCCACTTCTGGTCACTACCCCAAAAAGCTGAAAGCGAGAACTTGAACGGATATTTGCACACCCATGTTTACAGCGGCATTAGTGACTATAACCAAAAGAAGGAAACAACCCAAGTGTCCACTGATGGATGAATGGATAAGCAAAACGTGGTCTAGCCATACAGTGGAATTTGATTCAGCCTTAAAAGGGAAGGAAATTCTGACGCTTGCTGCAACACAGATGAAGCTTGAGGACATCATGCTGAGTAAAATAAACAAGACACAGAGGGACAAATACTCTATGATGCCCAGTACACAAGATCCCTAGACTAGTCAACTTCATGAGACAGAAAGTAGAATGGTAGTTGCAAGGGGTGAGAGATGGGAAATGGGGAGCTGTTATTTAATGGGGACAGAGTTAGGGGAGTTTGGGAAGATAAAGAGAGTTCTGTGGTTGGATGGTGGTGATGTTGGTGCACAGCGTGAATATACTCAGTGCCGTTGCCCTGTACATTTAAAAATGATTAGTATGGTACATTTAATGTTATATGCACTTCACCACAATTAAAAATAAAGGATAGTAATGGGGACCTCAGTGAGTTAGTCTGGGCAGGACTTGAGACGGATAAGCACCTAGAAACCAAAAAAGCTTAATTTCCCAAAAAATAGAGAGTTGTTGGAACAAGGCAGGAAAATCTAAGGACACTAGTGACATGGTCTTTGGATGTTAAAGAGCAGCCAGACTTTGATCAATTGCCATATATTCAGAGAGAAGACGCGTCATCCCGGAAACTTGGCTCTGGAGCCCACAGGAGAAGCAACGGAGGAAAAGGAGCCCTTCTCCCTGAAGAGTGATTAATTTGGTAATTAATGTGTAGAAGAGGAAAAATGATTCTGAAATGTTTGCTCCAGGCCTTAAATTTTCACAGTTAGCTCAGCAATTGAAGCATCTGGCAGGACAGTGAGGCGGGGTGAGCTGAAGAGTGAGATCAGACACCAGGGCAGCAGGGGAGGGGATTAAAGATGAGTAGCTTCAGGGGTGCTGGAGGACTCGGAGGCCCGGAAACCACGGGCAAGAAAATGCTTCGAAAGCAACAGGCCATTAGGAGAAGGCCTCGGTGCTGACTGGGAGGGACCGAGCTGGGAGAGACCAAAACCTTCAAATCTTCACTCTATAGAAGAGACAACTGCATCCCAGATAGATGGGTTGAGGGCTGGGTAATTCAGGCGACCCCCAATTTATAAAGTGGTCTGCCGTGGCTTGCTCATTGGCCACCAAGGCAAAGGAAGTATCGTGTTTGTGAATGTAGGGCACTGGTTGCATTTTGGGTCCGGATATCCGTCCTCCAGATCTGATTAATCTCCATCAACTTAGGACAATCAAGACTGAAAAGTAAGAAGAAGAAAGCATCATGCGACACCTCTGAGGTGAGGAATTATTGGGGAAACCCTCGTTTTTCAGTATTGCCTTAAATCATAAACTGAGCCCTATTGGACCTGCTCAGGGCCCGGCTCCCACACTAATTTTCACCCAGGCCATTGAACACTTGAATATAATCAAGGCACAGATGCAGAACAGGTCAGATTCAAGACTCTCCATTGCCCCATGTCATCATTTCAGAAGGGCGAGGAGCATTGCTCAGTTCCCCGTTCTTCAAAAAGGATAACTACCCAGCTCAGCCCCGCACACAGGCTGAGAGAGCCCAGGGAGAAAGGCAGATGGAATCTGTGCTCCTGAACGACATTAGATCAAGGCCACGCACTTCCATTCAGAGCCTCTGGGGACTTCACATTGACTCACTCGTGAGTACCTTTCCCTAGAAAGGTTATGGCTAGCCAGCGCCACTGGTAGTTCTGAAAAGGCTAATTGGGTAGGCTTTCTGTGTTTTCACGGAGCTTCTGTGGGCCATGCTGGGCCGTGCTAGGCCATGCTTGCTACTAGGGGACTGAGAAATGTCCACTGGTGCCCTCGAGTGCTCACGAACAGAGGGGACAGTTTATATAACATGCATTTCCGCTCCCCAGCCTTGGCAGGAAGAGAAAGGAGACTAGATGTTTGCAAGAACCTGGCTGAGCCCACTGCTCAGGGCACAAATCCGTTGTGAAGCTAAGAAGCAAATAATCGTACACAGTTGCCTGGGCAGAATATGTGACCCCCACAGATTGCTTCTCCCTGCTGTCCTCCACCAAAAGCGCTCGCGAGCTGAGGTTAGAAGGGGCAGAACCTGGCCTGAGGAGGAAGCTTGAGAAAGATGCCTGGCGGCTACTTATTAAATACACTCTCTGCCTGTCACCTACTTGGGCGGCAGCTTTAAGGAGCCGGGGGGGCGTGACAGTTGGGCCTTGAATTTATTGTCCACATCAGGAAACCCTAGAAGGAAAAATCCCATATTGGGACTTTTTTCTCAGCAGAATCTAGGACCTAGATGATGTATGGACAATACTCTGAAGTACAGTTTAGTATTCACGGGAGCTTTGTCCCCAAATTGACATGCATGGATCATATCTTTTTGTGACGTAACTCCTAACCACCCCTAAAGACAATGCCCCCTTCTTCCCCTACCCGTGCCCCCTGCCCCACCCCAGCCCCTGCTCACCCAGAGCCTACTCTGAATCCCTGTGAAGGGCAGACCCTGTGCTGGGCATTGGGTGGAGAGCAGAGCAAGCCTCTGGGAGGGGGTGGTTGTGGGGAGAGATGACTCTATGGATGGGGGACTCCTGGTGCCCCACGGAGGGTGTGACAGCACAGGACCAACCAGGTGAGAGGACAGGGGAGGCTGTGGGCAAGGGTAGGCCAGGGAGCACCTGCCTGCTTGACCTCACGCCACGAGTCGTCTCATCGCGTCTTCCCCCCAACCCCTCATTGCAGAGAAGTGCAATGGCGGGTGCCCTCCGCCCCGCCCAGGCATGATAGAAAGAGAAGAGAGATTCATCCCATTTTACATCGTAGGTACCAGGAATCAAACACAATGTGGGTATTAACTTCGTAAAGACATTTTTTTCTGCCAGGGTACAGATGGGGACTAATGCTCTGTTCAAACCCCCAAACGCCTGTGTAGGCGATGGATGCACAGAGCTGGTGGGAACCCAGCCCTTGGGCAGAGGGTCCTAAGTCATCCCTCGTGTGTGTTTCCTGGGACTTGGTGGTGGCGGCGGCAGCAGCAACAGGAACCCATCATGAGTGTGGAAGGTAGGCCAGACTTGTTGTCAAGTGGGGGACCCCAGGCAGCCAGAGTACAGGGGTCAGGGAGCTGCCTCACGGCTCCTGGGCAAGTGGGATTAACTGGGGCCACCACTGAGTGTCCCATGGCCCTGCCCTGCCTAGGTCACCCAGGGCCAGATGGCGATGAGGGAGTCTGGGCCTGGGAGGAGCCCCAGGGGAGATCCCAGGTGGCGGATCCTCCCTCTCTCCCTAGAAAACCGAGGACACCGGTGGAGACTAGGCTCAGGGCTCCCTGCTAACCACACCAGGGCAGAGCCGGCTAGAGCATCCTGAGAGCCAGGAATGGAGAGAGACCCAACACTGCACTTCCCCGGCCAGGGACCAAGTCACTCCACCAGCCCAGCTCCCTCACCAAACTAAACGCCTGGCAGTGTAAGCATTTCTCCCTCTCCAAGTTTTAAATTTTTAAAACCAGCAAGAGAGAAGCCATCTATGTGCCTGGCTCCTGCAAGTCTCCAGAACCCGGTTTCCCAGCCCCTGCGTCTCTCCCAAGGCCAGGGAACAACAAGCAGACTGTTGCCTGTTTGTGCGGCTCCGTGGAAGACGCCTCAATAGGTCTACACTGTGTCGGGCCTGGGTCAGCGCGATAGTTCACGCTGTAGTTCAGGCTAGAAGTTTTCAGGCTTCTATCATGGAATTGCTTCTGCTGGAAGGAGCTGAAGCTGCCAGCCCATAGCCAGAGTCCACGCTCCGGGCAATGGCAGAAGGGTATTTGGGTATTGGGAGGACTGGAGACAGAGTTCCCTTCCTGGGGAGGGGCTCCTCAGTTCTTTTCCCCCTCTGCACGTGGGATCCAACACATCAGTGTGGTTGGGTGCTCAACGCCGCTGGTTTTGAGGCTGATTCTCCAGACTTTGGAAGGAGAGAACAGAGCATGGTCTGGAGGGGGTTAAGCCTTGCTGCCCTTTTGGCGAATGGTGACCGCTTCGCAAAGAATGTGCTGGGTGGCTGGGTGAAAACCACCGGTGGCTGAGCGACCAGCATGAGCTCAGGACTGCTCAGAGTGGAAACCATCAGCCCTCTCCTCACTCAGGGTGCATTTCCTGTGTCTGCGCATGGGGACCCTAAATACAGAGTATTGTCAAACATCCGGGTCCCCGAGCCTCAGCAGTGCAACTCTCCCTCAGAGCACATTCTCTAACACCCAACTACATACTCAAAGCGATATGTGATTTTCTCAGTGGCCCCTCTGTCCACGCGCTCATTTTCAAACTAAATGGATAATTGCATGTAATGTTGCTCTTTGTGTGAGAATGGGAAGGAGATAAGAGCTGAGACAGGCGAACAGATGCTTTCTGGGAGGATGGAAGGAAGGTGGTGCGTGTGCATTTGGGTACTGGGTGGGTGCATGGAGGATGGGTCTTTGCACGCCCACCCCTCATACCTTCACCCTCTCCTTGTCATTTCTCCAATGGCACCTGGACACGTTGTTTGCCTTCTCACATTTTGAGAAACTCTTGCTAACTACTGTCTTCTTTTTTTCCTTTTCAAAGCTATTTAAATCTTTAATTTCATGGGAGGTTGCCCCCACTGTCCACGCTGGCTGTCTGCATGCGCGCCTGGGATGCCAAGTACCAGCTTCCATTGCCACCACTGCTCCTGACCCCAGTGGCCCCAGTGGCCACCAGTGGCCTAAGAGATGCCAAAACAAAGAGACTTTTTTTTAAGTTTTTATTTATTTAAGTAATCTCTAGACCCCACATGGGGCTCGAACTCACGGCCCCAGGATCAAGAGTCCCTCGCTCTACTGACTCAGCCCACCAGGAACCCTGGGACATTTATTTTTAATAACGATAGTCACCTTTCATTGCAGATTTCCTACACGCCAGCCGGTGGCTCAGCGCAGTTAGGAAACTCCTCGTATTTCCAGACCTTCCCCAGGACACTGGGCCATGCTGCTTCTCTGACCACTGCTCCCCACCCTTCCCTGCACCTCTCCTGTGGCCAGTCCTTCTGGGGCCACTGCCTCAAGCCAGCTTCGCCATGGTTTTGGAGTCACTTAGACAAACCATGTTCGGCTCACTAGCCTTCAGCTAGGGTGGCTTCTCTTACCTGTAGCAGAACCTTTGCTTAGATCACCCCGGCTTTGTCTCAATTCCCACTTGGAGCTTGGGATTCCCAAACCAGAAGTCTGTTCTTCTGCGTCAATTACTATGCTTTCAGTTGTAATTAACAGAAACCCAATTCAAACAGACTTGAACCCTAGGGGGATTTTGGGATCGCAGAACAGAGAATCAAGGTCAAACAGGCTTCCGAGTGGTTTTCATCTGGTGGCACAGAGATGCTCCCAAGACCCTGGCTCTTCACCTCTGGGGCGGGGGTGGATTGGGGAGAGCGAGAGGGAGAGAGGGAATGTCTCTGCCCCAAGAGTCCAGAGAGACCCCAAGGGTCACTCTGATTGGACAACTTGGGCCACACCCTCATCTCCGAGCCAATCACAGCAGGCGGGGATTGAGCGAAGCCTTTCAAAGCCCCACTGAAACTTGGGCCTGGGGTCAGCTTTCCCCAAGAGCACGTGGAGCATAGGAAAGGAGGGACTACCCAGGCTTCCTTCAGAGCCCCATGTTGAAGGGGAAGAGGAGTTAGTGCTAAGTAGCCGACCCAACACTGCCCTCTCCCGCTTCCCCAAACAGCTCGTGCCCTGAGTCCTGGTCTCCACCTCAGTGGCTAAAGGCCATTCACCCCAGACCCGGGCCAGGAGTCGGAGAGTCAGCCTCGGTCACAGCTCCTCCTGCCTGGCTACATCGAATCCATCACCAAGATACTCTGTGGTGGTGGTGGTGGTGGTTCTCATGTCCTAAATACCTCCAGCTTCCACCCTTTCTCCCAGGCCCTCACCACCCCTAACCTGAATGGTCTCCTGTGCTTGGCCCTCGCCCTTGACCTCACGTCCGCCCAGACGCCACACTCCAGGCAGCCGGGTGTTGTGAAATATTCTTCTTCCCCTGCCGAGCCCCTGATTGAAATGCTACCCTGTGTCTTGGAACAAAGCCCCGCCCCCCTCACCTGACTTCTCCAGCAGACCAGCACAGGTCCCCTCTGTGCCCACTCCCTCCTCACGTGGTCACAGGCTCCCTAACCCCACCCCACCTGACTCCCAGTGCATTGCCAGAGGTCCTCCCATCTTCTCCGCCTGACGACCTCACGTCCTTCAAAATCATGCTTGGGAATGACTTTGCATGTGAACTCTCCTGCCCCACCCCTCTCCAGACATCACAGCCACAGTCTCTGTGTGTGACCTCAGTGCCTTTTACCCAGCAGGTGCCCTGCAATGTCATCATTCACCTGTGCCACCTACCTGCAAGAGAGATTTGTTTTTCATTTATTCAGTTACTCTCTTAATCATTCATTCATTCAACAAACATTTAGTAAGTGCCTGCTGCCCACTTGGCAGCACATTTTCTATCTTTTACAATTAGCACATTACCTGACACAGAGGAGGTGCCTAGTGCACGTTTGTGATTGTGGTGTGCCCATTCATGTGTAAGGAATACTAAAATGTATCCTGGGAGTCTCCTTATTCTCACACTGATGCCAGGGGGACACTTGGAAATTCTAGAAAATTGTATACATTCCCCTCTGGGCTCCTTTCTGCACAGGGCTTGTCCAAGAGGCCTCTCCATAGGGCATCTGGTGCCGGACCGCCTGGGTTCCAATTCTGGATTCCAGCTCTCATGAGCTGTGTGACCACGGACCAGCTACTTAGCCCCATGGTGTCTCCATGCCCCTATGTGTAAAAGAAGGATGATAACAGTCCCACCCTGCAGTGCTTTTGAAAGGATTAGAAGAACGCATACAAGGGAAGCCCTTGGGAAAGCACCTGCACACAGTACCCCATACGTGTTAGCTATTGATAGCATCATGTGCTCCGGGATTGGGAGCTCCATCTGTCCTGTTCATGGCTGTGTCCCAGTGCCTAAGACACTGCTCGGCACATGCCAGGGGCTCAACAAATGTACACTGACAACGTATGAACTCAACATATCGGACTCACACTTCTCAGGGTGTATTTTTAGACGCTGATCTCTCCAACTGACATGTGAATGTCTTTTCCACGTCTCTGTGCAAATGTTTTGCCTTTTCCTTAGCAGACTGTCACCAGGCATCAGGTGCTGAGTGGATGTTTGTGGAAAGGAGAGAGAGGCTATAAGGCAGTCGGCATCCAGTCCAGAAAGGCCATGGGAAGTACATGGCACCCCGGCCAGGACACTCGGAGGCCACTTTAGTTTGGTTGTCTTTGCTGACAGCTTTCACGCTTGCCTACTCAAGGGGACAAGCACCACGCCGGGAGGAGGAGGTCTCTCTTGTCACTGTCACCATCAGTAATGCAGCAAGTCCTCGCTGAGCCTCCTTTCATGGCGCTGAAGGGAGCGTGACTGAAATGCATGGCTGTGTCACTGCAGACAAGCCGGTCCCAGGGGCTGCTGCCCTCCAAAGTCAGAAGGATGAGGAACGGACAGTGACATTCCAGCTTCTGCTGGGGACGGAGCTGCCTTCAAAGGATCACAGCTAGTGGGCGTCCGTGTGTGCGCGCGCATGCTCGTGTGCGTGGAGACGGGGTGGGCAGGCCCGGCCCTCCTCCTTGGCCTCACCTCAAGGGCTAAATACATCAAAGGACCACAGCATATAAGCCAAAGGGACAAAGAACTGGCTACAAATACAGCTGAGGATAAAGGGTAATCTCTACCTAGGAATTCATACCATGTATAGGTGGCATGCAGGACTGTCCAACTGCCAAATTCCAGGCTGTTACCCTTAATCAGCTCTCAGACGTTCAGGCTGGTGGATTTTCCAGCTCCCAGACTCTCTCCCAGTTGGTTCCTTGTGATGCTCACTCCCGCTCGTACTATCCGTGTGGTAGAAGATTATGTTCGCAACTTTGATTGGGAAAGGCTTTATTAAACAGGGCACAGAAAGGACGTTCCAGAAGAAAAAATTCGATTGCCCTCACAAATTCGAAAGTCAAGATTTCCGTTCAATAACTGGCGTCCAAAACAAAGCTAACAAATGGGTGAAAACACTTCCTGGGATAAATTGTATCCATTTTCTATAACCAATAAACATTAGTATTTGGAATATGTGAAGAGCTCTTGCAAATTATTCAGGGAAGGAGGATAAATAAAATAGAAAAGCCGTCAATGTATGTGAATGGGTGGGCGTGTCACGGAAGCGGGGATTCCAAGCCTGATCAGTATATGGAGAGACTCTCCGCCTCACCAGCAATCAGAGCAATACAAATGAAACTCACAGAGAAATAAAATGCGACCCACACTGACTGACCAGAAGGCAAAAGTTGCATGATAACAATTGGTGCTGAGGTCGTTGTGGGAGGGGCTGGAGCTCTCGGGCGTTGCTGGTTGGAGTGGGGACGAGTGTGGTGGCCATTTGGAAGGCAGCCAGGCAGTGTTTAGTGCCATCTGGGAAAGAAATACCATACTACCCATTTTTTCTCATATGTATATAATACATGTATATCAAGAAAAATTTGCACGTTTGTGCAGAAGAGTACATGTCTGAAGATATTCTTCATGGTGCTTCTTCCTACAGTCAAATGTTAGGCAAGACCTAGGCATCTATCCCTAGCAGGGAAAATAAGATGTGATTTTGTTTCCATGGGGAGACTCCCTGCAGCATAAACTAGGCGTAAACTAGGTGTGCGGAGAGCCAACCATTAGGCCTCAAAAGCATCATGGTGAGCCCAAAAGTAAGGAAAAGGAAGAGAATTTAGATTTAACTTGATACCACTTAGATATAATTCAAAACAAACACTCCGCAAAGCAACAAACTATATTTATTGTAAATATAAATACGCGTAAATTAACATCTAGAGGATGGACTGGATGAACCTCATGAAAGTGAATGCGAAGTATGGGTGGGAGGGACTGAAGATAGGGGCTAAAGGGGAAAAAATTAAAAGAAAAAAGCAAAAGAGGAGCCTTGTATGGATCTAAGTTTGCCTTGAACTTAGAAGTGTTGTCAACCCAATTTTGTGCACCAAGAGAAAGGAAGGGAAAAAAGCTCGACCTAGTGACTTCTGCTTTTTCCTTGTTGGTCTGGGCCTGAAAGCAGGTGCTGCCTGGGGCCAGCTATATAATTTGCAGGCCCGGGGCAAGGCGAAATGCAGGTCTCCTGGTTCAACAGCAAAGAGACAGTGATGATAAAGATACTAAAATGTAAAACTGCTTTTCTTCTTCCTTCTCTCTCTCTCACTACCTGCTGCTGCCATGGCATTTTTACTTGGCTATTTCACGTCACCTCCTTGGACACAGGGGTATCTGTTGGGTGAGTGCAGACCCTCACAGGCTCCTGGGGACCTCACCCTGGGGCTCAGCAGGGTCCCCCTCTTCTGTCAGCCACCACAATGAGGGACCGTGCCTCAGCCCAGAGCAACCCCCAAGCGATTGCAACCTCCTGGCCAACACAGGCTCTATATTTGGATCAGGGGAGAGCAGGAGGCTCGCCCACGCTGAGTCCATTGACCCCCTCAGTCCCTGTGCTCAGCTCTGCACTGGGCAGGAAGATGATCGTGGCTGCTGGTCAGAGGGGGAGCCCCGAGGGCAGGAGAGCCGGCGTCTGAGGACCCGTTCAGGGAGGCATCAGGGGGAAGACCACACAGAGTGGGAGGGTCCTGAAGCCGGGGCGCTGGGGTTCCAGGGGGAGTGTGTCCAGCCCGGTGTCTTCTTGGCCCACCCCTTCATTCTACAAGCAGGGAAGCTGGTGCGGATGAGAGAGGGAGCTGTCGGCGGGGAGAGCCCCAGCCGGCGTCAGAACTCAGCTCTCCCAGCTTCTACCCCTGCTGCTTGCTGGCGCCCCGCTGCCCCTGGCTTCGCCTCTCAGCAGGTGCTCTCCCAGGCACACCTGAGCGCCGATCCTCAGTGAATCAGAGCATTTGTTTTAGTTATACCTCTCTCCCTCGTGGGCCTAGTCCGTGTACTCACGACTCCACCGACCGTAGAGGGGAAACTGAGGAAATGTCAGAGACGCCGCCCGCCACGATGTAGCCAGACTTGCTTTCTCCCCACCCACAGCACCTGTGGTTCTGCTGACTCCCAAAAGGTGGCTCGGACTACCTTTTGCTTTGTCATTTCCTTTAACACACCTGGAGTGTTCTCGGATGTTTTAGATGAAGTCCATTTCTCTTGGGAGGATGATGTCCCTCAACCCACCCCTTCCCTGGGACTCAACAGCTCTGATCGTGTCATGGTCACCTTCTCCAGGCAGCTTTTTCCACACTGTCCCTCAGACACAGCACTAGACAAGAGGCTAGCTCAAATTGCAATGTCTTGCCAGTGGAAAATACACACCAGATTTCCGGGATTTACTACAAGGAAAGACATTGTGAGATCATTCATTGATCATTTTTTATTTTGATTACATGTTGAAATGATAATACTGGACATATATTTAGTTAATAAAGTAGATCCTTAAAGTGAATTTTGCCTGTCCCTTTTACTTTTTTAACCGATCTACTGGAAAATTTAAAATTACATAGGTGGTTTTGCATTCTGTTGCTCCTGGAGCACACAGGTGCACAGCCTACAGACTCCCGGTGCCAGTGTGAGCCGTGTGCACTTTGCGTGTCTGGGTGTGTGCACCTGCAAGCTTGCAGGGAGCGTGAAGAGCACGAGCTAAGAGGGCAGCCCCCAGGTACCCTCCTGAATGAGGCCAGCACCTTGGGTCCTCCAATGTCAAGGAAGAACTGGTTGTCAGCTGCACGCCTCGCGAGGTTCCCTCCCACCCCATGCAGTTGGTGGCACGGCAGAGTAAAGGCTCCCAGGGTTGTGCCATGGGTTTTCCCCCCTTCACCTCTGCACTTCCCCCTACACCCACTTTCTCTTCCGAACTTCTCCCATAAGTCCCACCGCCATTTTGTTCTGCATCTTCACTTGTTCAAGGACATTGAACAAGGTGCTCGATTGCATGGCCTAGACACCTGTCTGCCGGTCAGTGGAGAGCTTGCCCCGGCTTGGCCCACGGCTGCATCCAAGCACTTCTCCTTGCCTTTAAAGTAGCTCCCTTTCAAGTTCTTGTTCATTCACCTGAAGGCCAGAAAGCACATGGCCCACCTCCCGGGCACGTGAATGAGTCCATGTCCGAGTAAGGGAGCAACCTTTCCAAAAAGCAGGGCTTGTGGGGCAAGCTCAGCCGAGTCTCCAAACTCCCTGGCCCCATGGGAGCACAATGAAGCTGTCCCTGTGAGCCTCCCCTGGTGCAGAGCTGGCCCAGGCCTCCCAGAGGGGGAACGCGCTGGGTTCACGTTGGTTCTCACCCTCCTGGACAGACATTTTCTGCCACCGGCCCCGCCCCGTGAGAGCTCCTTCCCAGGCGGGTGGGCAAAGTCCTAGTTGTCAAGGTCTCCGCAGAGCTCCGAGGGGTCATGAGAACGGCCCACAGGGAGCGGGGAGGTGGGAGGAGCAGGCCAAGCTCCGTGGGGTCCACCACTTAGCAACCGGCGTCGCGGGCTCCATAAAACACTTGACAACAGGCTGACGGTCCCTTTCAGTGCCATTGCCTGGGTTAAAATCCTGGCTCAGATTGCCTCCTGCATCGCCCTCCCCACCTCACCAAAGGAGGAGTTGCTATTTGTTCTGTAAGACAACTCCCTGGGTAAAGTTTGGAACAATGGGAAATGTCTCAAGGAACAACTCTACAAATATTGTCCCCCGCCCCGGCCCAGCCCCCGCCTGGAGTGTGGGGCAGCCCCTGGGAATGCAAGCTCTTCCCCTGGGGTGTGCTGTCCAACCTAGGGGAATCCTTGGGGCCTTGAGGAAAGTTCCCGCAGAGGGCCCCCTGCCCGGCCACTTAAAGCAGGTTCTAGCCCTCCTCTCTGGTGCCTAACAAAGGAGCCAAAGGCAGCCTCGCTGTTCCTTTGAGAAGCAAGAAAGAACCTTCTCAACTTGAGCTCCTTTGTCATTACAGCTCCCAGGCCTCAGAGGCTGCACGGCTGAGCTGTGCTTGATTCAGGTTCACGGGAGCAGCAGGCCCTTGGTGAGGCCTCGGGCTCGCCAGGTGGGGCCCCCTCACTCCCCTCTCCTTGCAGGCTGCCTGTGTGCTGAGGCATGACAGGGACAAGGGGTTGGGTCCGGGGGGTGGAGGATGGGGCTTGGCACCAGTTGGCTCTGGGCACAGCAACCCCCTCCGCCCCAGGCAGCTTTCCAAGGCAACTGTGCAAACCCCCGAGCAAGCCTTGTTCCTTTCAGATGTGCTTCAGCCTGTGGACACTGACCGTGCCCTTCAAGAGGCATGGGGACCTTGCTCCCTGACAGGGGCAGGGCCCTGGGAAGGCTGCTTGTTTTTAATCATGGATCGTAGACAGTTAGTGAAAGGAAAACTTCCAGAGGCCACTATGCTTAACCAGGGCGTTGCCAACACTCATACAATTATGTCATTTCCACTCACACGATTCTTTTTAGCTTGAATCCATAGGTAAACAAGGTTTTTTAAAGATTTTTCTTATTTATTTGACAGAGAGAGAGCCAGAGAGCAGAAGCAGGGGAAACAGCAGAGGGAGAGAGAGAAGCAGGCTCCCTGCTGAGCAGGGAGCCCAACGTGGGGCTCCATCCCAGGACCCTGGGATCAGGATCTGAGCTGAAGGCAGACACTTAACCATCTGAGCCACCCAGGTGCCCCAGTAGGCAAAATTAAGGGCAGGGATCGTATCTTATTTGTCATTGGACCCACAGTGCCTCGCATGTGCTAGATGTTCAATAAAATGTTTGTTGTAAACTGACATAATAACGCTATATGGGGGGGCGGAGCAAGATGGCAGAGGAGTAGGAGACCTGGATTTCGTCTGGTCTCAGGAATTCAGCCGAACGGGGATCAAACCATTCTGAACACCTACGAACTCAACAGGAGACCGAAGAGGAGAGTAGCAACAACTCTCTGAACAGAGAAGCGACCACTTACTGGAAGGTAGGACGTGC